>NC_085009.1:30514887-30644887 GCF_963854185.1 Sardina pilchardus | reverse complement strand
GAAGACTTTGACTTATTTTAAGGAGTCTTATCAAGATAAATTCACTTACTGCACGGACAGATAATTTTGCTTGTTTTACGACAAATTTACTTACTGCATGGACAGATAATTTTGCTTGTTTTCAGGAAGAATTGACTTAAAATAAGTCAATTAAGTCTTAAATTAAGTCAAATGATTTCAAAAGAAAGCGCTAGGTAAGTTTATTTGTACTGAAAACAATACCCAACTAGTTTATTTACCTTGATATAAGATTGAAACGCTTGGTTAGATTTTATTAGACTAGCAGTTGTTTGCAGTGTGATGAGTCTTACGGCGCTGGAGTTCCTCCCACTGAGAGCGGTGGACTTGAGGCTTGAGCAGAGCAGCTGACTAACTCCAAGAACGCTGTCCTGGCTTGCTTGGACTCGCCCTTGAGTTTTCCATCTGAAGCTGGCCGGCCGCCGCTTTTGGCCAACTTTGGACTTTCGTTTCGGGCAAAATAAATTGTTAAATTCCTGCAACCTCGCTGCCCCCCCCCCCCCCCCCTTTTTGTTGTTGCGCCCATTTACGGCGTAACAGTGTGTTAGTGTGTGTTTGTTGTGTTTGTGTGTAAGTGGGTGACTAAATAAAGGAGGGAGGGTGTGATTCAGTGATGTGTGTATGTGTGAGTGTTGGTCAGTGATTGAGTCATGCAGTGACGGACTGACTCAGTGGTGAGTTTGTGTTTGAGTGAGAAAAACAGATGAAGTATTTGGTCTTGTGATACTCACTCTAGTTTCTCCAGTTTACAGTTGGGATTCTCCAGAAGAGAAGAAAGATGCTTCACTCCTGAGTCTCCTGCTTCATTCCCACCCAGCTGCAGCTCTCTCATGTGTGAGGGGTTTGATCTCAGTGCTGATGCAAGAGCTCTGAAGCCTTCCTCTCCAATACTGCAGTGATCCAGGCTGTAGAGAAAAGTAGGAGAAATACTTCATCTTCATTTCCTTTTGGACAATCAACATTACTGTCACATTTACAATACTCTGTGTGTGTGTGTGTGTGTGTGTGTGTGTGTGTGTGTGTGTGTGTGTGTTTGTGTGTTTGTGTGTGTGTGTGTGTGTGTGTGTGTGTGTGTGTGTATGTGTGTGTGTGTGTGTGTGTGTGTGTGTGTGTGTGTGTGTGTGATAGCAACTCAGTACTTGGTCTTGTGATACTCACTGTAGTTTCTCCAGTTTACAGTTGGGATCCTCCAGAAGAGAAGAAAGATGCTTCACTCCTGAGTCTCCTGCTTCATTCCCACCCAGCTGCAGCTCTCTCATGTGTGAGGGGTTTGATCTCAGTGCTGATGCAAGAGCTCTGAAGCCTTCCTCTCCAATACTGCACTTATCCAGGCTGTAGAGAGAAGTAGGAGAAATACTTCATCTTCATTTCCTTTTGGACAATCAACATTAATGTCAAATGTACAATGCTCTTTGTGTTTGTGTGTGTGTGTGTGTGTGTGTGTGTGTGTGTGTGTGTGTGTGTGTGTGTGTGTGTGTGTGTTTTGTCATAGTGTGAGTGATTGTGTAAGTGAGTGAGAGAGTGACTGACTCAGTGGTGTGTGTGTGTGTGTGTGTGTGTGTGTGTGTGTGTGTGTGTGTGTGTGTCGTGTTATAGTCTGAGGGATTTCTACAGGTGAGTGACTGTCAAATTTACAATGCACTTTATGTGTGTGTGTGTGTGTGTGTGTGTGTGTGTGTGTGTGTGTGTGTGTGTGTGTGTGTGTGTGTGTGTGTGTGCGTGTGCGTGTTTGTGCGTTTTGTCATAGTGTGAGTGATTGTGTAAGTGAGAGAGAGAGTGACTGACTGACTCAGTGGTGTTTGTTTGTGTGTGTGTGTGTGTGTGTGTGTATGCGTGTGATAGCAACTCAGTACTTGGTCTTGTGATACTCACTGTAGTTTCTCCAGTTTACAGTTGGGATCCTCCAGAAGAGAAGAAAGATGCTTCACTCCTGAGTCTCCTGCTTCATTCCCCCACAGCTGCAGCTCTCTCATGTGTGAGGGGTTTGATCTCAGTGCTGATGCAAGAGCTCTGAAACCTTCCTCTCCAATACTGCAGTACCTCAGGCTGTAGAGAGAAGTAGGAGAAATACTTCATCTTCATTTCCTTTTGGACAATCAACATTAATGTCAAATGTACAATGCCCTTTGTGTGTGTGTGTGTGTGTGTGTGTGTGTGTGTGTGTGTGTGTGTGTGTGTGTGTGTGTTTTGTCATAGTGTGAGTGATTGTGTAAGTGCGTGAGAGAGTGACTGACTGACTGACTAAGTGGTGTGTGTGTGTGTGTGTGTTGTGTTACATTGTGAGTGATTTCTACAGGTGAGTGACTGTCAAATTTACAATGCACTTTGTGTGTGTGTGTGTGTGTGTGTGTGTGTGTGTGTGTGCGTGCGTGTGGGTTTGTTTTTTTTTGTAGTGTGAGTGATTGTGTAAGTGGGTGAGAGAGTGACTGACTGACTCAGTGGTGTGTGTGTGTGTGTGTGTGTGTGTGTGTGTGTGTGTGTGTGTGATAGCAACTCAGTATTTGGTCTTGTGATACTCACTGTAGTTTATCCAGTTTACAGTTGGGATCCTCCAGAAGAGAAGAAAGATGCTTCACTCCCGAGTCTCCTGCTTCATTCTCATCCAGCTGCAGCTCTCTCATGTGTGAGGGGTTTGATCTCAGCGCTGATGCAAGAGCTCTGAAGCCTTCCTCTCCAATACTGCAGTCTGACAGGCTGTAGAGAGAAGTAGGAGAAATACTTCATCTTCATTTCCTTTTGGTCAATCAACATTAATGTCAAATGTACAATTCTCTTTGTGTTTGTGTGTGTGTGTGTGTGTGTGTGTGTGTGTGTGTGTGTGTGTGTGTGTGTGTGTGTGTGTGTGTGTGTGTGTGTGTGTAATAGCAACTCAGTACTTGGTCTTGTGATTTATTATTTTTGTGTATTTGTGTTGTATTGTAATATGTTGCGTCAATTGTTGTGTGGTATGTCATCCTGTCTGCAATCAAATTGCCCACTTTGGGATAAAGAAATAAACTGAACTGAACTGAACTGAACTGTACTCACTGTAGTTTCTCCAGTGTACAGTTGGGATCCTCCAGAAGAGAGGAAAGATGCTTCACTCCTGAGTCTCCTGCTTTATTCCCACTCAGCTGCAGCTCTCTCATGTGTGAGGGGTTTGATCTCAGTGCTGATGCAAGAGCTCTGAAGCCTTCCTCTCCAATACTGCAGTTATTCAGGCTGTAGAGAGAAGTAGGAGAAATACTTCATCTTCATTTCCTTATGGACAATCAACATTAATGTCAAATGTACAATGCACTTTGTGTGTGTGTGTGTGTGTGTGTGTGTGTGTGTGTGTGTGTGTGTGTGTGTAACGATGCGTGCCCGAGCGGGTGGATTGGTCAAACTGAATGATGGACAGATGCAGAAGTCTTTGATCCAAAAAGGAACTTTCTTTATTGTATATAAGCTGCCGGCAGGTGATGCAAAAAGACAAACAAACACTGATACAAACGAGAAACCAAAAACTGGGACAGTGCCCCCTAGTCTACCTATAGCCTACCTCAAGAGGTCTTTATAGCAGGACCTCTCACACCTGAGGAGGAATCTATCTGTCTCCCGTCTGAGCTATGCAGACCCCATATAGAACACAGGCCTGAACCACTCAACATAAATCAATTAACTGAAATACACAGCATTTCTGTAACACATGACACAGGCAATACACACTACTAATAAACGTTCATGTTATTTATCTCCAATGCCATAATAAACATTACTACGCACAAAATATAATTACCTCTCTGAACACCCCTGCCCACATACGCGCTTCCAACTCCGGGCGCGAAATACGCACACAAAGGGTTCCCTTGCCCAGCACCCCAGTTTGTTCCCTGCCACAAGGAAGTAACTGAAGCACCGAGAACAGGCAAGCACATTCACACCCAAGCATACCTACAGTTCAAACATATCCATTTTCCCAACTAGGAAGCATTGATGTTAAACATGCGCATTTAAGAACGCTTACCTTGCCGGTAAATAGATTACGCTTTAAACCCGGTGCACTACATAGTCTCCTGTATGAATCAACTCGTTCAACAATTTCTATAACTAACTTAACAGTCTTAACATGCATCAGGTCTGCACAACAGTACACAAGCAAACATTCACATTGATAATGATTTAATAGCGCAGTCTTTGTTCGCACCGAAGTTTAGAAAAGTCATTGTTCACGTTGCGGCGGGAAAGCCGCATCTGCCAGTGACAGACGCAATGCGCTCTGTCACAGTGTGTGTTTTGTCATAGTGTGAGTGATTGTGTAAGTGAGTGAGAGAGTGACTGACTGACTGATTCAGTGGTGTGTGTGTGTGTGTGTGTGTGTGTCAGTGAGAGAGTGACTTACTGACTCAGTGGCATGTGTGTGTGTGTGTGTGTGTGTGTGTGTGTGCGTGTTTGTGTGTGTGTGTGTGTGTGTGTGTGTGTGTGTGTGTGTGTGTGTGTGTGTGTGTGTGTGTGTGTGTGTGCGTATGTGTGGTGTTATAGTGTGAGTGATTTCTGAAGGTCAGTGAGAGATTGACTGACTGACTCAGTGGTGTGTTTGTGTTTGAGTAAGGAAAAAGAGATACAAACACACTGTCAAATTTCCTTCATTTCCTTTTGCATCAACATTAACGTCAAATTTACAATACTTTGTGTGTGTCTGTCCGTCCATCCATCCGTCCATCCGTCCGTGCGTGTGTGTGTGTGTGTGTGTGTGTCATGTTATAGTGTGAGTGAGAGACTGACTCAGTTGTGTGTTTGTGTTTGAGTGAGAAACAGAGATAAAAACACAGTGTCAAATTCACTGATAGCAACTCAGTATTTGGTCTTGTGATACTCACTTTAGTTTCTCCAGTTTACAGTTGGGATCCTCCAGAGGAGAAGAAAGATGCTTCACTCCTGAGTCTCCTGCTTCATTCCAACTCAGCTGCAGCTCTCTCATGTGTGAGGGGTTTGATCTTAGTGCTGATGCAAGAGCTCTGAAGCCTTCCTCTCCAATACTGCAGTAATACAGGCTGTAGAGAGAAGTAGGAGAAATACTTCATCTTCATTTCCTTTTGGACAATCAACATTACTGTCAAATTTACAACACACAAATTTACAACACACACACATACACACACACACACACACACACACACGTGTGTGTGTGTGTGTGTGTGTTACAGGCCCCCGGCCTTGCCTCTTCCCCGGCTGTGCTTCTCGTTTCTCATCTGCAGGTGGTTGGAGGCAATTGGCTAATTAGGTGCACCGGTGCACAGGTCACCTGATGGGTCTTAGGGCGCTGGAGTTCCTCCCACTGAGAGCGGTGGACTTGAGGCTTGAGCAGAGCAGCAGACTAACTGCAAGAACGCTGTCCTGGCTTGCTTGGAGTCGCCCTTGAGTTTTCCATCTGAAGCTGGCCGGCCGCCGCTTTTGGCCAACTTTGGACTTTCGTTACGGGCAAAATAAATTGTTAAATTGCTGCAACCTCGCTGCCCCCCCCCCCCCCCCCCCCCATTTACGGCATAACAGTGTGTTAGTGTGTGTTTGTTGTGTTTGTGTGTAAATGGGTGACTAAATAAAGGAGGGAGGGTGTGAGTCAGTGATGTGTGTATGTGTGAGTGCTAGTCAGTGATTGACTGACTCAGTGGTGAGTTTGTGTTTGAGTGACAAAAAACAGATATTTGGTCTTGTGATGGTCTCAAGTATTTGGTCTTGTGATACTCACTGTAGTTTATCCAGTTTACAGTTGGGATCCTCCAGAAGAGAAGAAAGATGCTTCACTCCCGAGTCTCCTGCTTCATTCTCATCCAGCTGCAGCTCTCTCATGTGTGAGGGGTTTGATCTCAGTGCTGATGCAAGAGCTCTGAAGCCTTCCTCTCCAATACTGCAGTCTGACAGGCTGTAGAGAGAAGTAGGAGAAATACTTCATCTTCATTTCCTTTTGGAAAATCAACATTCCTGACACATTTACGGCGTAACAGTGTGTTTGTTGTGTTTGTGTGTAAGTGGGTGACTAAATAAAGGAGGGAGGGTGTGATTCAGTGATGTGTGTATGTGTGAGTTTTAGTCAGTGATTGAGTCATTGAGTGACTGACTGACTGACTCAATGGTGAGTTTGTGTTTGAGTGAGAAAAACAGATTAAGTATTTGGTCTTGTGACACTCACTCTAGTTTCTCCAGTTTACAGTTGGGATCCTCCAGAAGAGAAGAAAGATGCTTCACTCCTGAGTCTCCTGCTTTATTCCCACTCAGCTGCAGCTCTCTCATGTGTGAGGGGTTTGTTCTCAGTGCTGATTCAAGAGCTCTGAAGCCTTCCTCTCCAATACTGCAGGACCTCAGGCTGTAGAGAGAAGTAGGAGAAATACTTCATCTTCATTTCCTTTTGGACAGTCAACATTACTGTCAAATTTACAATGCACTTTGTGTGTGTGTGTGTGTGTGTGTGTGTGCGTGTGTTCTTATAGTGTGAGTGATTGTGTAAGTGAGTGAGAGAGTGACTGACTGACTCAGTGGTGTGTTCTAGGGCTGTCAAAATTGCTCAAAAATGCTAAAAAAACCCCCAGATAGATTCGATTATATTTGAATATCTAAAATGCGCATTACGTCAATAACAGGACAAATTAATACAAAGAGACATAACTACTTGTAATAGGTAGTTCATTTAAGTATTAACATAGTTGACAACGTTTTGCCTACTGAAAAACAAGTAAATCAAAGGTCAAGACCGCAGACCTCATTCTCACACACACACTCACACACACACACAAACACACACACTTTCTCACTCTCACCTGCACCCTCGCGCTCTCTGCGCACAATGGCTTAAATGAACAACAACAATAAACAAATGTTGAGTGCTGATCAAGAGTTTTGTACAAGCAATTTAAGGTCGTGACTCTCGTCCTAAATATAGCAGGCTTCATTCAGTGATTGAAACAAATATTATTAAATTAGGCTAATTGAAGTTTTACAGTGATATAAAACCCGACTTTAGTTTCATGTGCTGTTACATTGCGTCGTTAATCACATCCTCGGCTTTCAATCCCAAAAGTTATTGTTTTGATTCTATTGGTGACTGTTACACTAGGGATACAGTACCTCATTGCTTGACAGAACTCCTGAAGCCTGCCCCATCCACGACACTGATTGCTCTCCTTACAAATGAACCAAATTCATTTCTGCGTCATGGCCTGCTTAAGTGGACGCTTAAGAGCGTGGCATTGTACGCCAAAAGCATGAAATGCGTCAAATAACACGCCAAAAGACTTAAGAAACCGGCGTGTCATTCTACACCTTTTGGTGAGATCAGGCTGCCCCTTCTTTTGTTGCAGACAGAGCTTGTGACAGCGGGAGTGCAAAATAAGTACGGGATAATGGACGACACGCCGTGCGGTTATTCAAAGTTAATGCACGTTCTAGACGGTGATACGGCCCGACGCGAAGCGGAGGGACGTTCCGTCTAGAAAAGTGCATTAACTTTGAATAACCGCACGGCGTGAAGTCCATTATCCCGCTTATTCCACTGTTGCCACTTACGTTGTGTTCGTTTCTGGTGCTAATTTAATTGTTTTAATCGCTAGAACGGTATTGTTTGTAGAACTACTTTTCCCAGACACATTTCAACTAATTTCTCAAACTGCGGTTACTAGTTCTAAATGGATGGTTGCTATGGCCAAAAGCCAGTCGTTAGTTCTAATCTCCCGTTGTCAAGCTGGCATATCCCAGGATTCTGATGAACGTTAACTTTGAAAGATTGCTATTTTTCTTAGCCTCCTGCCACCTAAACTAGCTAAATGACACCTCTGTCATATGCTAAACGTTACTATGATCTGAACGTCTGTATTTTACAGCTTCTATGTAACGTGACAGTGCATTTAAACTTCACAACGAGTTTGGCGAATTAATATTCAAGTGTGATACGGTCAAAAACAATGGAACTACTTTATAGCCGTGCGTATATCTAAAGTTAATGCACACCCTTATAGAACGCAGGACAATGGGGAACTCAACCGAGCAGTGGAATAAGGGTCATTATACCACTGCTTGGTCAAATGCCCTATTGTGATGCGCTATTTGGAACGTGCATTATTTTTCGATATATATCGCACGGCTATGAAGTAGTTTCCTTCTTTTGGACTTATTACACTTGATTGAATATTAATTCGCCAATGTGAATGTAACGGTAAAAACAGCAACATTGTATCTAAGACAGCGGCAATATAAACGAAAGTGATAGTAGCAGTGGTATAAGCGGGATAATCAACTCCGCGCCATGAGTTTCTAGGAAAATAATGCCCTTATCGAACTGTAAAGTCCCCTCCGCCTGCAGCGTCGGGTCCTTATTACCTTATTACCACTTCGAACGTGCATTATTTCCTAGAAACGCACGGCACGTCATTGATTATCCCTTACATACGTGGCTGTTTAGCTGTAGTTCCACACATTATGCTATGCTCATTTGGGTGCACGTTTTCGAGATGTGATCTCATTACTAGTGGTCGAATGGTATGCTAACTGTACCTTACACACTAGGCCTACTTTATTTCGCGGCTCCAAAAATCCAAGGCTACTTCCAATGTAGGCCTATAAAAATGGTATGCTAACTGTATCTTACATGCATACTACTTGATTTTGCGGCATCAAAAATCCAAAGTAGCCTAGGCTACTTAAAAGTTCTTGGCTACTTTGTACTTGTACACGGCTTTTTAGATTTTGGGTGGTTAAAATCACTTTCTCTGCTGCAGTCGATTTGGGCTCTGCACGTTCTGCTGTCTTTCAACTTTCAATAATGACTGTGCTTGACCGTGCGACTCCTTCAATAAGGACTGTGCTTGACCGTGCGACTCCTTCAATAATGCCTGTGCTTGACCGTGCGACTCCTTCAATAAGGACTGTGCTTGACCGTGCGACTCCTTCAATAAGGACTGTGCTTGACCGTGCGACTTCTGTCACCTGTCCCTGACCCCTCAGGCAGCGCATCCACTCACAAAGCAGACAGCAGCGACTCTGCTACTGCAGGTGTGTTTTTATACATTTGAATATTAATTTTCAACTTCGAATATCTGATTTTTAAAACTATTTGAATAAAAATGTTAATATAGATTATTCTTTGACAGCCCTAGTATGTTTGTGTTTGACAGAAAAAGAGATAAAACACACCATCAAATTCACTCTCAAACTCAGTATTTGTTCTTGTGATACTCACCATAGTTTCTCCAGTTTACAGTTAGGATCCTCCAGAAGAGAAGAAAGATGCTTCACTCCTGAGTCTCCTGCTTCATTCCCACTCAGCTGCAGCTCTCTCATGTGTGAGGGGTTTGATCTCAGTGCTGATGCAAGAGCTCTGAAGCCTTCCTCTCCAATACTGCAGTTATTCAGGCTGTAGAGAGAAGTAGGAGAAATACTTCATCTTCATTTCCTTTTGGACAATCAACATTAATGTCAAATGTATAATGCTCTTTGTGTGTATGTGCATGTGTGTGTGTGTGTGTGTGTGTGTGTGTGTGTGTGTGTGTGTGTGTGTGTGTGTGTGTGTGTGTGTGTTTTGTCATAGTGTGAGTGACTGTGTAAGTGAGAGAGAGAGTGACTGACTGACTGACTCAGTGGTGTGTGTGTGTGTGTGTGTGTGTGTTTTGTCATAGTGTGAGTGACTGTAAGTGAGAGAGAGAGTGAGTGACTGACTGACTCAGTGGTGTGTGTGTGTGTGTGTGTGTGTGTGTGTGTGTGTGTGTGTGTGTGTGTGTGTCGTGTTATAGTGTGAGTGATTTCTACAGGTGAGTGACTGTCAAATTTACAATGCACTTTGTGTGTGTGTGTGTGTGTTTTGTCATAGTGTGAGTGACTGTGTAAGTGAGAGAGAGAGTGAGTGACTGACTGACTCAGTGGTGTGTGTGTGTGTGTGTGTGTGTGTGTGTGTGTGTGTGTGTGTGTGTGTGTGTGTGTGTGTGTGTGTGTGTAATAGCAACTCAGTACTTGGTCTTGTGATACTCACTCTAGTTTCTCCAGTTTACAGTTGGGATCCTCCAGAAGAGAAGAAAGATGCTTCACTCCTGAGTCTCCTGCTGTATTCCTACTCAGCTGCAGCTCTCTCATGTGTGAGGGGTTTGATCTCAGTGCTGATGCAAGAGCTATGAAGCCTTCCTCTCCAATACTGCAGTACCTCAGGCTGTAGAGAGAAGTAGGAGAAATACTTCATCTTCATTTCCTTTAGGACAATCAACTTTAATGTCAAATTTACAATACTGTGTGTGTGTGTGTGTGTGTGTGTGTGTGTGTGTGTGTGTGTGTGTGTGTGTGTGTGTGTGTGTGTGTGTGTGTGTGTGTGTTTGTCGTGTTATAGTGAGAGTGGTTGTCTAAGTGAGTGAGAGAATGACTGACTGACACTGTCAAATTCACTGATAGCAACTCAGTATTTGGTCTTGTGATACTCACTCTAGTTTCTCCAGTTTACAGTTGGGATCCTCCAGAAGAGAGGAAAGATGCTTCACTCCTGAGTCTCCTGCTGTATTCCCACCCAGCTGGAGCTCTCTCATGTGTGAGGGGTTTGATCTCAGTGCTGATGCAAGAGCTCTGAAGCCTTCCTCTCCAATACTGCACTTATACAGGCTGTAGAGAGAAGTAGGAGAAAACCTTATCAGTCTATTGAGGCTTCATGCCCACTCTCTTATGCCCCGGTGTTCTTCCCATTGCCCGTACCCACCAAACTGCTGTTTGCAACATCACTACTTATTACTACTATTGCTACAATGATTAGACCATTTTTCCCAAACTGATACGAGTACGAGTATTTACATTTGTGTACTTGCCGATACCAAGTACAGATATTTCTACCACAAAATAACTAGCATAAAATTGCAATGACTTTTCTTCTCTGCTCTGATTGTTACAATAAACCTAAAATATGACGGTAACACTCCATAATAAGGCTCCTTAATAAATAGCAAACTAGTCATTAACTAACCCTTTGTTAATATTTGTTAATTGTTACTAAAATATCTATTTGCCACAAGTTAATGTTTTTTCATCATTAATTAATTCATTCATCATCTATTTTTGTCTGAACATGAGCATCACCTTTAGTGTAGTTTTCGCATAACTTTCAGCTTTGCCTGTTTTGTTGTAACTTATCGAGGACCTTTGTGAACCTTGTGATCATTCATTTCCAGTGTGAGAGACCCATACTAGTTATATTACTGTAAGGATCCCAATTCTCAGGCTGATGACATTTCTTTCAATCATAATGTGGACTCTTGATTAGCTATGAAAAATACAGCAACTTTGAGTAACTTTTTACCTTTTCACATGAGAAACTAGCTTGGAAGCAAGAAATGTAAATACAATGTATTTGTCTTCACTGATACCCACTGAGGAACACAATGGTCTCTGTCCCACAGACAATGTAAATGCAGTGTACGTTGTGATGTTGTATTTGATTAGCACAGAAGGAAACAATGGTACTCAGTCTCACCCATAGCATCCCCCATGTGATCCCTAAAGGAATAACCCTTAACCTGTCGACCTCCAAACATGTGACTACTCTCAAATGTCCTTAACCTGTCACAAACTGGGTAACCTATAAAAGGGAAATCAACACATTATTCTGGGAGTTATTCTGCACCCAGATGCTCCCACACAGTAGGTGTGTAGTCCTCAATCCTCTGAGCTGGTAATGTATTTTCATTCTCTGACTGTTTTGTACGATAGCCTAAGTAATTCGGTAACACTTTATAATAACCATCCGTTATAAATGGTTAATTGATGCTTTATTTTGCAACTATAATTAAACATTTAATAACTTAATAATCATAAATTAATCATTTGTAGATAGCAATCAATGATTACTAAACACATAACTTACACATACTTTATTATCAGCTTATGAAAAAAGAAACAATTTATTTATATACAACATACAGAAAAATATCTGTTTAGTGATAACTTGATTTCAATATATTTTATATCAATAAACTACATTATTATTGCAAATGTTGTATTATTTATAATGCCATATTGAGTTATTATTAAGGATTATAATGTTGATTGTAGGCCTTTACATAGCCATATCCTCAACGCCTATGCCTATTGCATAGATTGATTAACTATTGAACTATAAATTATGTTCTATTGATTAACAGTTAGTTAGATAAAGAATTACAATATTTGTTTTTCAGATGGCTATGATAAAGTTGGGCCTTAGTCTTTTATTTGTTAGTAAATCATTTGTAAACTATCTAAAAATGTCAATATCATTAGCCTAATGGATTGGAATGACGGCATCAAACCTTTTTTGGATGGCTATTATAAAGTTGCATCTTAGTCGTTTACATGTTAATAAACAATTTGTAAATTATCTAAAAATGACAATCACTGGAGAGAAAACCATCTATGAACATGTTTATTTGAAGTCACCAAAACAGTTTTGAAAGTTGACAAAACAAAATGATCATGACAATTTGATAATGGAAAACATTAGCCTACATCAAAATGAACAATTTATTTTTACATTTCTTGGCAATGTCGTAGAGTAGGCGACCCAGAGTGGACCATTGCGATCATTCCACTCAATTAAGGTGATCTTTAGCAAGTCAGCTGTCCGATTCCCCCTGCGTCTTGAGATGTTCTCCTTGTAACTCCGCCAGGCCCTCTCGATGTGCTGTGTGGCAACTTGTAGCCTATCTGCATTGACGAATGCTTAACTGTGTGTCAGGTTCACATACTCCAACCCAAATGCAGGCAGTAGCTGACGATAGGCTCACCGCCATTCATCACTTAAAACTAAGGTCCCTGTTATAATATTGTGGACGATGAGAGGTACCAGCTTGTCTTGTCCTTTTTGCCACTAGAACAGACGACATCTTTTGTGCTTCACACCGAGCATCCCAAACACGCATCTGTTTCCTTTTCAAGCCAGTTGCATTTAATCTTTCTAAATCAGTCTTCTCCTCTGCAGCTATTTCATAAACTTCTTTAAATTCTTTTTACTTTCAATTAGTTGCACCTCCCTTGCTAAACCAGGCATTTTGCTTCCATAAGGAAATATCATTTCTCTGTCCAGTTTGTGCCATAAAATACGCGCCAGAAAAGAAGTGCATTGGTAGCTGTGAAGCTAGCAGCAATGGGGTGGAGGGAAACGTCAATATACAAAATACAAGCATTGACCGATTATACTGTCTTGCCATAATTTTATCAGCCTCCATTTACCATGGTTGGTTTCCAGTAATATGCTATGAATTATAAAATGTACAAATTATAAATCAACCTAGCAAGTTGCAAGCCCAAAGAGAGGGATCTCAAACTCTTATTTTGAAGTCAATGAATTCAGGAAACTACGTCTGAGGGTGACTAACCTTTCCTTTTTCGTCAGGTTATGTTGTAGTTAACAAGTTGCTAGTGACATGATCTCGAAGTATGTGGACTTATAAGAAGGAATTAAGCATATAATTACATTTCATTGTCATTTATCTTAGACACGAAATATTAAAAAGAAAAAGTAGACATTTTACAAGGTCGGGGAAGATCAGGAAACTAGATGGTGAAACTAAATCGCCTGTAACCCTATCGACGACGATGGCGGTTGCAGAGGAGAAGACTTGTTAGCCTGAATGAATGGCTAGCCAGAAAACATAGCAACGGGTCGCTTACTCCACGACATTGCCAAGAAAAAACAGAAGTTGTCCATTTTGTCCATCATTGTTTTGTCAACTTTCATAAATGTTTTGGTGAAACTTCAAATAAACATTGTGTTCATAGATGGTTTGCATTCCAGTTATTGATTGCCATTTTTAGATAGGCCTAATTTACAAATTGTTTATTAACATGTAAAAGACTAAGATGCAACTTTATAATAGCCATCCAAATTCTTCTCCAAAAAAGGTTTGATGGAAGTCATTTCCCATCAATGAATGATATTTACATTTTTAGATAGTTTACAAATGATTTACTAACAAATAAAAGACTAAGACCCAACTTTATCATAGCCATCTGAAAAACAAATATTGTAATTGTTTTTCTAACTAGCTGTTAATCCATACAACATCATTTATAGTTCAATAGTTAATCCACCTATGTAATAGGCATAGGCGTTGAGGATATGGCTATGGAAAGGCCTACAATCAAAATTATAATCATTAACAATAACTCAATATATCATTATTAATAATATGATATTTGCAATAATAATGTAGCTTACTAATATAAAATAAACTGAAATCAAGTTATCACTAAACAGATATCTTTTAGTATGTGATATATAAATAAATTGTTTCTTTTTTCATAAGCTGATAATAAAGTATGTGTAAGTTATGTGTTTAGTAACCATTGATTGTTATCTACAAATGATTAATTTATGATTATTAAGTTATTAAATGTTTAATTATAGTTGCAAAATAAAGCATCAATTAACCATTTATAACGGATGGTTATTATAAAGTGCTACCAGTAATTCCTTTAACCTGTTGAAGTAACTTTCACACTATGCATTTAGATGTACTTCTGTAATGTGTTGGATGAATAACTTGTACCTGACAAATAAATTGTTATGCTCTGATCCGCATAGCCTTTCTATGTACTTATAGACCAGAGTGGTAGTTATAGGTAACGGTGTTGGCGCAATGAATGACTAGGATTTAACTATCGCCGCCGTAGAAGTTAAATCAACTGAAGTAGTAAGCTACAGCAGAACTGACTATTGTACCGGGAGATAGCGATGGGCAGTTTGCCAGTGAGGATCTGAACGAGACGGCCTCACCTCAGCTCAGCCTAAACCCTCTGTAGCATGAGGTGTCATAGACCGGTCACCACACTGTGTATAGTATAGCAGCCTAAAGCGGCCCGAGTCAGCACTGTAGCCTCTGTCTTATTTCAGAACTGGGACGAGTCATTGTGTTAGAATGGGAACTGCCCGAATAAAACGGCCGAGGATGACACCCACAAACATTATTCCTAGACTAAACGAGAGTCATAAGAAAACGAGTTAGGCATTCTCCTTCAACAGCTAATATTGTGGGTTTATCAACCTACTACGGTTAGTAACTTTACTTTAAACTGAAACTTTCCATATTCAGCGGAGTCAGATTTATTAGGTTTTACAGGGGTTTGTAATCAATTAATATTTTCCAACAGTGCGCGGATGCTTCACGAATATTTCCTTCGACCGCTTTCTGTTCCCTCATTGGTTCAGAAAAGTGACGTCATTACATTACTAATATTAATGATGACAAAAAAACATTAACTTTTGCCAAATAGATATTTTAGTAACAATTAACATATATTAACAAAGGGTTAGTTAATGACTAGTTTGCTATTTATTAAGGACCCTTATTATGGAGTGTTACCGAATATTTTGCACTATGAAATCTGATGGCACAACAAAGCGTGATACCACGGACTCTACTGTGGACCTAAAATTGTCGTGGCTCCTTTAAGAACTCAGAGCGAGCGGCCAGACTATGTGCCACCTAACGCGAGAGGGAAAGAGAGAAGATGCTTCCGCCAAAGCGGTTAGTGGAGGAGACTTATGTATTGTTTAAACTACTGGCCATTGAATAAAGCAGTGATTTCTCACACACTATGGGTGCCTCTCAACCTCTCACCTCGATGCTCGATCCTCAAGGCTCGTTCCCACTGATCTATAACTAACACTGGATAGACTATCCCATTGTTGCCGCCCCATCATTTTTTATGTAGATAATTGAGGACGAGGACTGAAGAAGGAAGGGAGGATGTATAAAAGATGAATGAGAGGCACCCTATGTCTTGCATCTGCCTGTTGCTCATGACATAGGCTACAGTAGAAGTGAATTGGGCACTGACTTCGGTCTTGGAGAATATGATCTGACAAATGTCGACGATGACGATCTGGACTCGCACAAAGACAGGGAAGGGTAACATTTTTCAATCTAAAAAAGACAAAATGTGTGCCAACAGAACACTATGCAAATTGGATGTATCTATTGAAAAAGAAACTCTAACTAGGCTACACTCAACTAAGTGCATGCCACATGCATGAAATAAGCATTGTGAGTAGGCTTCATGAAAGCCTAGTGACTGATTGTTAAAGGAATATTTCTGTATTTTACACTTTAAGCCCATTTTATGTATTGCCTAGCATGAAAACGAGTGTTTGACACTGAAATCTTGACGATTGAGCCTGTTTGTGGAATTTGGCAGCTTAAGAAAGGAGCTCTGTATGGCTTTAACATTGCTCACTTTGTGCATGGACTTTTCTGTCCTTAAAACACCCCTAAATGTTCTTTTTTAAAAATGTGCAGCTCACCGAGTGGTTTCTGGTCTTCAGCGATCTTCTAAAGCAAGTTTAGCAGCGAAATACAGCTTCTGTCATCTTTTATCATGATTTTCGAAACCCCGGAAGTACTTTTTCAGATACCTCACAACCGTGTGTGCTTAATATAACACAACAGAATTTGAATTTCACTGCGAAACTTGCTATAGAAGATCGTTGAAGACCAGTAACCACTCGGCGAGCTGCACATTTCCATGCACAAAGCGAGCAACGTTAAAGCCATACAGAGCTTCATTCTAAAGCTACCAAATTCCACAAACAGGCTCAATCGTTGAGATTTCGGTGTCAAACACTCGTTTTCATGCTAGGCAATAAAGAAAACAGGCTTAAAGTGTAAAATACCGAAATATTCCTTTAAGAGCGGCAGCTAAGATTAGGGGAAACTGTAATGAAGTGGTATCGGTGGGTGGTATCAGGGAAGTTTTACGAGTACAAGTACGAGTACGAGTATATAGACCCAATATCAACCCGATCCCTATGCCAGTATTGGTATCGGGCCATCCCTAACTAGAATGTCTTACCTGAGTGTCTCCAGTACACAGTTTGGGTTACCCAGTCCACTACACAGTTCTTGGACCCCAATATCTCCAATACTGTTTTCACTGAGGTCCAGATTTTTCAGTTTTGAAGACGATTTGGTGAGGACAGATGCCAGACCTGCACAGCTCCTCTCAGTGAGCCCACAACTGTTGAGCCTGAAGGGGAAAACATTCCACCAGTTAACAGAGACTCTAGAAAGGACTGTGACACCATAAGACCATTAGTGTTGTTGTGCTTCTGAATCATACTTAAAGGAACTGTATGTAAGACATGCATTTCAATCAATCATAAAATGGCCCTGATATGTCACTAGACATTAAAGAATCATGCTCATATCACTGACAACAGCAGTACAGCCAGTATATTTAAAAAAGAGAAGTTGCAGCCCTCAACTGATGTTTACATGTTGTGTTTTGGCCTGATGCTCCACCCTCCACCTATCTAATAATCACGAAGTCAGTAGTGTTTCGGCATCCTGGTTGCCAGCTCTGCTCTACTTACAGCTGCAGCCCCAAACCTAAAAGAGCTCGTTATGAATCTGAAATACGTCGTGACAAAGTCCGAAATAAAACATGAATTTGTATAGGAGATGCCTTTGAAAGATGGAGACGGCTGAAAACAGAGAAGAATTTGAAGACAGACGCCACCGTTGCTAATTTTCTCCTGGAGAGCTAAGATTCATCTATATTTGGGTAACTTACTTGTACTTGTAATGTAAATGGACATTTCAAATATTCATGACAGTCAAACAAAGTCATGCATGTTCGTGCAAAATAAAGGTACGATAACGCATATGGAGGAGGTGGGTCATCGAATTGAAAAGGTAATGAATTGTTTGGGAAATGAAAATGGCAAGTCGTCATTGCTAACATTGGCAATGCATTATCAGAGACGTTTCTCCGTCATTATGCTGAGACTCTGAGGAAAACAACATTTACGCTTGCCATTGGAAGGTCCTTGTAGCAGCCTATGTTCCTGCTGGATCCTGCAGCCTAGCTGTCAACTTCGACTCGGGCGGAACACCGCTCTACAGTATTTTGTAAGTGATTGCAGTACCAGTTTTGGCCAAAATCCTACATACAATTCTTTAATATTGACATATATATTACTTATTATCAATGTAAATGTTAACCCCCCCCCCCCCCCCACACACACACACACACCCTCACACACATTTTCTGTCCATAGCTTTTGTTATCCTACTTACAGAGCTTTTTGGGATTCCTCCACTACTGGCTGCAGCCTTAGAAGACATTCATCAGACCTGCTGTACTTCTTCAAGTCAAACACATCCAGCTGTTCTTCTGACGTCAGAAGCACAAACACAAGAGCTGACCACTGGGTGGATGAGAGTTTGGCTGCAGAAAGTGTCCCTGCACTAAGGAAGCTCTGGACCTCCTCCACTAAGGAGTGATCATTGACTTCATTCAGACAGTGGAAGAGGTTGAGAACTCTTTCTGATGATGGTATCTCCCTGATCTTTGTCTTAATGTACCTGCCTATTTCCTCTTTACTTTCATGTTGTACTTCCTTTATTAGGCCTCTCAA
Organism: Sardina pilchardus; assembly: GCF_963854185.1. NCBI lineage: Eukaryota > Metazoa > Chordata > Actinopteri > Clupeiformes > Clupeidae > Sardina > Sardina pilchardus. The sequence goes on along the minus strand of NC_085009.1, from coordinate 30,626,496 downwards.
GAGTCTCTGGTTGGATTCCAGAGAGAGGCCAAGAAGGAAACGAAGGAACAGATCAAAGCGTCCATCTTCATGTTCCAATGCTTTGTCCACAGCACTCTTCTGTAACATGGTCATGGGTTTGTCCATTGTTTGCCACAGACGCTGAAACACTGATCTAGGGGGTTGCTGTGGGGACATGAGATCTTTCCCCTCAGTTATTAACATCAGGATCACATACAGAGCTGCAAGGTACTCCTGGATGCTCAGATGCACAAAGCAGTACATTTTTTCCTGATGAAGGCATGACTCTTCTTGAAAGATCTGGGTGCAGATGCCACAGTGTACTGCTGCCTCTCTGACATCGATTCCACTCTCTCTCAGGTCGTCTTCATAAAATATCAGGTTGCCCTTCTTCAGCTGCTCGTAGGCCAACTTTCCAAGAGCAAGGAGACTAACCTGGTTCCACTGTGGATCTGTGTCATAAACTCCTTCAAATTTCACACTCCTCTGCTTGATTTGGAAAACAAGGAAATACGTGTACATCTCTGTCAAAGTCTTTGGAACTTGCTGACCTTGTTCAGTCTTGAGAAGTAATTCAATAACAGTAGCAGCAATCCAGCAAAACACTGGTATGTGGCACATAATGTGGAGGCTTCTTGACGATTCTATGTGAGTGATAACTTTGCAGGCAAGATTCTCATCACTGATCCTCTTCCTGAAGTACTCCTCCTTCTGAGCGTCGCTGAAACCTTGCACTTCTGTGACTCGGTCGACACACTCAGGAGAGATCTGATTGGCTGCTGCTGGTCGAGAAGTGATCCAAAGGAGAGCAGAGCGAAGCAAATCACCCTTGATGAGATTTGTCAGCAGAACATCTAATGAAGTGACCTTTGTCACGTCAGTCAAAATTTCATTTTTCTGAAAGTCTAGTTGCAGTCGACACTCGTCCAGACCATCAAAGATGAACAACACTTTGTACTTCCCCTGGCTGGAAAAATGTAACTGCTTAATTTCTGAGAAAAAGTGTTGAAGAAGATCCATCAAAGAGAGCTGTTTGTCTTTCATGCGATTGAGCTCCCTAAAAGGCAGTGGAAATATGAAGTGGATATCCTGGTTTTCGGTGCCCTCAGCCCAGTCCAGGATGTACTTCTGAACTGAGACAGTTTTGCCAATGCCAGCTACTCCCTTCGTGATGACACTTCTGATTGGTTTGTCTTGGCCAGGTAAGGGCTTAAAGATGTCTGTGCATTTGATTGGTGTCTCCTGTCCAGCTGGTCTCTTGGATATGGACTCAATCTGCCTGACTTCATGCTCCTCATTTACTTTCCCACTTCCTCCCTCTGTGATATAGACCTCGGTGTATATTTTTTCCAGCAGAGCGGAGTTGCCTTGTTTGGGCATTCCTTCAAACACACTCTGGTACTTGTTCTTGAGATTTCTCTTCAGTTCAGTCTGCCACACTACACAAAGTTCAACTACAGAATAGCATAAAACAAAATAATGTTAGCCAGCCACCAATACTGAAGACAACATGGGGCAATTGCTCTGTCGCTAGTTTGGAGTTTAACACGGTTTTAAGCTCCAACTCCCACCTCCAGTTTAAAATTGTGTTAAACTACATAAAAGCATAAATAATGTTAGCCAGCCACCAATACTAAAGACAAAATACATCCAATGTGTCTTTTACACCAATGTGCCTTTTAGTGCCTTATTGATGTTTAATTGCAAATGGAAATAAATATCGACTTAACAATACATGAAACACAAGACACTGACCCAAGAAACAGCTATTTTCTGTGTCTCTAATGTAGCACTCTGATTTTATTAATCAAAACCATAGGTAACAGAATGAAATGAACATTAATGTAGCTTTCCGGTGACAACCATTGCCATAAATAAAGCAAATAAAGTAAAATGTCTTACTCTCTTGCAGTTTGTCAGCGATATCGTTCTGCTTCATGTTCCTCAGGAAGTGCAGTGCCATCTTGAGAGCCCCTTCTCTGGCATCACTCTCATCCAGCTCTTTAGCCTCAAAGTGTTCTTGGTCATCTGGACTCAGAATCTTCCCAAATCTCTTCAGCTCATTCTTCACAAAGGTGACGATCTTCTCCTCAAGCACCTGGTGTATACATATCTGGTTTAACTTTGCATTACAACGCCCAGGTTTTGAATGCTAAAATGTTGTTTTTCTGTGTACAGTAACATTTAAAAAGTGTATCAGTGCAGCATGATATAGCTGCATCCAAACCTGGAATATGTGCTTGAGGTCCCCCTGGGTAAACTGGTCACTGACGTTATCTGGTTTGCATTCTTCCATTTGACCACTGAGTATTTAGGGGGGGAAAAAAGACAAATAGTCCATTAGTTGTGCATGCAAGCATGTTTAAAACACTGACCTCTGTCCGATGCCTAAACTTTTGAGGAACTTTTGATGAACTGGACTGGAAATCTCTCTACTGAAAGATAGTTGCAATTACAGTAATATCATAAGATGCATAACATCTGCATCCTACATATTGAACACCATCCTGTTTGATTTAGGTTAGCTGTTTGGCTGCACTAAGTAAACAGATAATGAATTCTGCACCTGGCACCTTATATTTCAGAAATGCTGATACTAAGGGCTGATTTGAGGGTGTTTGCGTGACAGATTAGTTAGGCTGTGGAACTGACCCACGGCATGAATGCCCAATCAGGTTTGATGTACCTGTCTTATGTCCATCATATTTGTACAACGCCTCCCAGTCAAAGCAGATAACGCAGTATATAAGTGCATTTTTAAAAATGGTATTATCAGTCCGATAACTTGCGTCGTTATTTGGCCGATAATTTGCGCCGTTATTTTTTAAAGCCCTAATTTCCCAAATACATAAGGCCCGTCTGACTGCATGCTTCTTGAGCTTGGTTGGCTACTTCTTCCTCAAAATAATGTCAGCTGTGTGGATGTGTTTCACCATTCTAACAAGATCTGCATTCAATCTGTGCAGCCCAAAATCCTTTTAGTGCCACATCGGGAATCAATTAGCCTACAACAAGATACAGTCCGAGGAGTTGCAGCTTTATTTAATCAACCGCTGCTAAAACTATACATAAGTTTCCCACAAAACTCTGATTTGGTTTCTAGCTTTTTCACAACTTCTAGCCATTATCTACGTTGACTGTTTACTCCATATGAGAACGATTCATGCAGTGTCCCTTTACTCGCACCTCAATGACGTCACGTTCACGTAAAGGAGCCACACATAGGCCCAGGCTATTGCTGTTGTTGACTGCTGTACCACTGAGGACTATTATGAGTTACAGTTTTGTCCGTCATTGGTGGTATACAATTACTGCAATTAAATTATGCCTATTAAATGTTGTCCCCTATCGGTTATCGTATCAGTATCGGCCACAACAAACCGATAAATATCAGTTATCGTTATACGCCCTAAAATTCCATATCGGTGCATCTCTAGTAATTATGGCCTAAAATGTTCCTGACCCCTGATCTAAATAGAAACACAAAGACTGATGCATGACGGAGATCCCATCCAGTAACTGAGTCTTTCCCAGGGGAAATAAAGCATGCATCTGATTCCATATCACCTGCTCTGTTTTAAGGACTTGCCTTGATCCATCTGTGACATCGTCATGTTTGAAGTCTATAGGTCGATCCTCTGACTTGTCACTCTTCATGGACACACAAGTGGGCACAGGTGATGGAGGCCTCTCATGATGGAATGAGCTGTCCCATAAAAATAAAATATGTGACAAAAATAAGACGATGTTGTGACCCATATAGAGCTGGGATACTCTGTGTAGTACAATACCTACATCCATGTAGAAGAAAATATATAAATTGAACCAGAAAATGCCACAGATATTATATTGATAACTGTATATTTTCATTATGCTGTTAGTCTAGATGGAAACAGGGGTCCACGCGCACCCCCCGGCTTTTTTTATGCCACCTGATTTTTTAGAATCCTTAAAGTGTCTATTTTCAGAATCTACCAGGTACCAAGCTGAAATAATGTCCGAAAGGCTTCACTTTTAACCCTTTGTTGCACCCGACCGGAACCCGAGAAACCGAATAATTATATAGAAAGAGGCATAACATTTGAAGTAAACAACATACAGAGACAAATGAACACATTTCTCCATACATTTCTAACCCCAGGAATTGAATGAAATGGTTATTTTTGACATTTGACAAAATATTGACCCTATTTCTGGACAAAAATGGCAAAAAATAGCCAAAAATGGGTAACGGATCAACAATATTTTCGTTTTCTCAAGCACATAGTGTGCTTTTTTTTTCACTACCATATATTTTTTGAAAGGTCTGGATGCGTAGAATATGAATCTGAATGTTAATATTGAACATTTTGGGTTGCACTACTTGTTTTAGCCCTGAGAATAGGGAAACTCTGAAAAACCGATTTTAAGCAATTTTAGCAGAGATTATCCTAGTCAATTAAAAACAGCTTTTAGATGACCTATTATGGACTCAAACTTCACATATGAAGACATAAGCCAAATATCTACCATGCTGCACATTGGTAGGTGTCTAAAATAACATAGGACGGGCCTTATATTGCTATAATGAGCCCATTTCATGTATAGGCCATGACCTAGATATGCCAATTATGCACCCCCAGCCTCTTCTCCTAATAAAATCATGTTTTGCTTTTTTTAAGGTCTTAGTCTGTAGAATATGAATCTAAATGTTAAAATTGAACATTTTGGTTGCACTATGTAAGCTGTGAACATTATCAACCACAAAGAGCTCATTGTTTGAATGCTTTATGGACTTGCCTTGATCCATCTGTGCCCTCATCACGTTTGAAGTCTATAGGTCGATCCTCTGACTTGTCACTCTTCATGGACACACAAGTGGGCACAGGTGATGGAGGCCTCTCATGATGTAATGAGCTGTGGTGTAAACACAACAATGACTTGCTATACACATTGTAGGGATATTCTTGATACTGTTTCCTTTATCCTCCATCACACAAATGTGCAAAGTGATCATGTTTATGTGCATGTTGTTGCACAAATAAACAATAGCTATTATTTCAAAATGCTATTATTTCCAAATGCATGAACAAATGCATGAACTAACTGCCCTTAAAGCACAACACAATGAGTTAGAAGTCTCTATGTTTTCTGACTAAAAGTGGCTTTAACACCTTTAAACTATTAGACAAAAGTTTAGCAAAAAACTTAAATGCAACTTCTTTAAGAAACATAATTCATATCATGTCCAAGTAGCCTACCTTTGCCCCTTTAGACTGCCGTCCTGTTTTGTATTGACTTGTTTTTCCATGTTTTAGCCACTCTGCATATCAGTCAAATGAATCTCATCATGACAAGCTACAATACAAATAACACAAATTACAACATAACATTTCTCAATTTTGCTTTGTGTTGACTTGTTTTTCCATGTTTCAGCCACTTGTCAGAGCACCCAGATGAATCTGATCACGACGAGCTTCAATGAAAACAATCAGAATATGTACTCAAATTCATACTGCTCTGCTGCTGTTCTCACACTATCTCTCTTACATACAACTCTTTCAACGTTATAGAGTTTAGAGATATATGTATTTTTATATGCATATCTTGGTAATATATCCCACTTCAAATGCATTGTTTTTTTTTAGTTTCAGTACATGCATTGCCTCAATGATAATGCCACGATGCTGCTCCTCACAGTATCTTTCTAACATACAACTCGCTTTATAGTTGAGAGATATGGCAATAACAAAGCACATTTTGATCAATTCTATATTTTGCTATTGTTGCTTGTGTACCTATCAATACAAAACAAATTGTACACAAGAACAATAGCATAGTCTACAGTAAAAACAAAATTACAGGTCTACAATCTAATGTACATACTAAATACTGGATAATGAGAAGGACTAGAAGCCCAACAGCTGGTACAGAGTGTAACACTACTACTGCAGAGGTGAGGTGGACATCTCTGTTTAGAGGGGTGTAGTATATGAAGCCTGGCTACTGCTTGGTCAGCTCATTTAAAGTCTGATTGGAGAAGATCAGAGGGTGTTCTATGAAGCCAGGCTATTGCTAAATGCAGATTTAGTAGCTTTAGTAACTAACCACTGATATCTAAAAGAACATGGTACTAAGAATCTACGGTTTTAAAAGTGGGTTGACTTCTGAACATGGATAAGTAAAAAAAAAAAAAAAAACCTGCTTCACAGTATAGCCCTCAGAATTGATGTAATAACACAATCTTAAGAAACATCTGTGTCACATAAGGGAGGACATTTAAATTAGTAATTTGAGTCACTACACCCTGGGAATGTGAACATATCCCATCCCTGAGTCTCTGATACTGGCACATGTTGATCATAGATTCCAGTGCACAGAAAGCGTGCAATTTTGCCAACCTCTTCCCCAAGAGAGCTGTACAGACTACAAGTCAAACCTGTTCCTGTCCTTACAGAGAGGAGCTTATGGCTTTAGATAGTGAACCACACCTTCCAGTGAACTTGGAAACTGGTTTGACTTGAACTTAGGAAAAACAAAGAGACTATATGTGCTTAAAGCTTGTAGCAGATACTTTATCTTTGTCGTACAATTTAAAGTTAAAATATATTGCAACTCACAATTATAGGTTCTCTCATGTTTGTTAGAAAATAAAGAAACAGGAAAGACCAAATGTAACTTACATTGTACTACACGGACCACTTCACACAGACAACTTGAAATAAATGAGTTAATGTCTCCCCTGTTATAATGCTGACTCAGATATAGGCCTGACCATTGATAAAGGTTTCCAACAAACTTAACGCTGATGACTCACCGTTGAATTAAACGTTTTCCACTTGATTACGACACATCCCCACATGGTCTTCTTCAGGTGATCAGCGTCTTCTGTTTGTTTTCACTTCCCCCATCGCTGGCTCATCTATTCCCCTCCCACACACGACACACCTGTGTGCTGCTGTCTCACCTTGATGTGACGCAATGCTCCTCAGTACTACATTCCTTTATATCTCATGAATGATCAGAAATGTTCATAGTTTCTCATGCATCAACTGAAGCATCACAGTAGGTATGGAGGGTCCATCATTATGACTTATGATTTCTTGAGCAACGCAATCACATGTTCAAACCTAACATCCTTTACCCTTCAGAACTGTTAACACTAACCCCCATCCTCAATATGTTATTTTATTGACCTTTGGGATTGTCAAAGTGTTGCTTACTTTTTTTTCTGGCATCTACTTCCTGAATTTTTGGTCAACGATTCCCGGGACACTGTAACTAACACCGAGGCACATGAATCTTGGTGAGCATGTAGTCCCAGTAGACTTTTACGGAAAAAATTAGTTTGGTCCCCGGGGGCCACTGCACCCCATATCTGTCCCAGGTTGCAGTCTGGCCATAGATACTTCGTCTTAGTTCATGTCTATGGGCGCAAAACGGGGATCACTTCCTCTGCATAAAGGGGGTGTGTCATGCGTGTCATGTCCATAGACTTCAATGGAACAGCTCTGGATAAAGGGGGATTTTGCCCCCCCTCCCTCTTGCGATTTGGGTTCCAGGAAGTGGCTTCTCATGAAGTATCTTGCTCCGCCCTTAATGATCTTTGGTCTGGCCTACTGACCAGTCTGCCTCCCCCCCACATCCATGCACTGGCCTTAGTTCAGTTCTGGCTTATCGTCGGGGCGACGATAACACAAGCTGGGGGTAGAATGTAGCAGGATCAAGTGCTTAGCACCAAATGGGTAGCAATGAACTTGTTCTTCTTGCCCTGCCCCTCCTCTGCTTAATTGCTTGCACCTTAAAAGGCTGTCAATGCCTTATAAAGGGGTAGAAGAGAGGCCATGTTGGAATGGGTCTGTTGGATGCGTGATCCCCGGACGGCTCTCACCCCAGCTCCATGGGCTCAGTCCCTAGCTTTTGGTCAAGCACAGTAGACCTACAGTATGGCTGTTTTGGTCAAGTGCAGTAGTACTACAGTATGGCTGTTTTGGTCAAGTACAGTAGTACTACATTATGGCTGTTTTGGTCAAGTGCAGTAGTACTACAGTATGGCTGTTTTGGTCAAGTACAGTAGTACTACAGTATGGCTGTTTTGGTCAAGTGCAGTAGAACTACAGTATGGCTGTTTTGGTCAAGTACAGTAGTACTACAGTACAGTATGGCTGTTTTGGTCAAGCGCAGTAGCACTACAGTATGGCTGTTTTGCAGCAAGCCAGCAAGTAGAGCGCTGGGGGGTGCTATAGCTCCCCCTGGATTAGCCATAGCACCCCCTGGATTAGCCATAGCACCTCCATAGCTCCCCCTGGATTAGCCATAGCACCTCCATAGCTCCCCCTGGATTAGCCATAGCACCTCCATAGCTCCCCCTGGATTAGCCATAGCACCTCCATAGCTCCCCCTGGATTAGCCATAGCACCTCCATAGCTCCCCCTGGATTAGCCATAGCACCCCCAAGAAAATATCCAATTTTCAAATATTCAATTATATTCTCTATTATTTGTTGTGTGGTAACATTTCAGCCAGAAAATAAAAAAGCTATCAACGAACAGATTGTTTTAGACACAGAACAATGATGATTCGGTCATAACCTTTGACCCAATTTATTTTCAAGTTGCAGGCAGCGGCAATGTTGAGTGTGCAGTGTGATGTGGTGCTAGAGTGTAGAGACAATAGATGAGTGATCAACATTTAGCAATGCATCGGTTTTTGATTTCTACAGTAATTTCACGCATATAAGCCGCAGGACAGTGTTTTAAAGAGACCCTATGCAACTTTTTTATAGTCATAAAATCGCTCAGAAATCCGTATTGCTGATGCCAATGTGCTTGTGTAAAGTATGTGTGTGTGTGTGTGTGTGTGTGTGTGTGTGTGTGTGTGTGTGTGAGCAGTGCCCAGATCACTGTGGGCAACCCCACACAGGATCACCAGCGCCACCGTATTACTGATGCCAATATGCTTGCTGCCATGGAGACAGTTTTCACTTTAGAACAGGGAGCCCATCTCCCAGTTGGACAGAGCTGTGTGGCACAGCATCCTGGGAAGTGACATATTGTGCTGAAGTTTGGCGATACCAATACTTATTCTGCAATGATTCTGCCATTATAACTAACATATTCAGACAGTATGTTACCCTAACATCGTCAGGAGGCTAAGTAGTCTGTTTTGATAATGTCATGTTGCAATAAGTTTAGAGCAAGACCTATTAGTTTGTCATGAAGGTTATACCAAGAATATACAGTAGAGTCTACTAATGAAGAATACTGAATTGGTGAATACAGGCCTAATAAATGATTAATAATGCTTAACACATACCTTAAAGTGTTACCATGTTTTTATATATTCAAAACATCCTTTATACAATATTACTTACAATTGTTGCATTTACATAAGTGATTATAAAACATGTTAGTTCAAATACGAATGTGCTGCAACACTTATTTATGCACAGTGTAAAAACATGATTCAGGTGGAACACAATGGTCTCATTAGGGTCCAGTTACAGTATCTGTAGATGTTTACAGTTCGGATGTTTCTTCAGTTCAGAGAGCAGCTGTTGTGTTGAGGGTCCAGGATGATTCCCCAACAGATCGAGCTCTCTCAGGGCTGATGGGTTTGATCTCAGTGCTGATGCTAAAGCTCTGAAACCTTCATATCCAATACTGCAGCACACCAGGCTGTAGGAGAAAGAAGGAAACACTTAATCAGATCAGTGAAGGACACACACAGATCAAAGAGGGAAGCAGTTATTACCTGTGTGTGTGTGTGTGCCAGTGAGAGAGTGACTGACTGACTCAGTGGCGTGTGTGTGTGTGTGTGTGTGTGTCGTGTTATAGTGTGGGTGATTTCTGAAGGTGAGTGAGAGATTGACTGACTGACTCAGTGGTGTGTTTGTGTTTGAGTGAGAAACAGAGATAAAAACACACTGTCAAATTCACTGATAGCAACTCAGTATTTGGTCTTGTGATACTCACTGTAGTTTCTCCAGTTTACAGTTGGGATCCCCCAGAAGAGAAGAAAGATGCTTCACTCCTGAGTCTCCTGCTTCATTCCTACTCAGCTGCAGCTCTCTCATGTGTGAGGGGTTTGATCTCAGTGCTGATGCAAGAGCTCTGAAGCCTTCCTCTCCAATACTGCAGTCATACAGGCTGTAGAGAGAAGTAGGAGAAATACTTAATCTTCATTTCCTTTTGGACAATCAACATTACTGTCAAATTTACAATACTCTGTGTGTGTGTGTGTGTGTGTGTGTGTGTGTGTGTGTGTGTGTGTGTGTGTGTGTGTGTGTGTGTGTGTGTGTGTGTGTGTGTGTGTGTGTGTGTGTGTGTAAGGTAAGGTAAGGGGTAGGTAAGGTAACTTTTATTGTACCCAAGGGTAGATTTGGTTGCAGGTAAAAAGAGTAGGCTGCTTACACACACATAGACAACATTAATGACATTGACAAAAAACAAGAAGACATTGACATAACAGTGGCAACAGTGCTCCAGACTTAAAGACATGGTTAAATCTCTAAAATATAAATAAATATATAATTAATTCAGGGGATAAAATACAGAATAACAGATTCTCGCAGCTAAGCCAGAATGAGTAATAAATATACAAGTACATTAAGAAGGCTGTGAGGTCAATAAGTTAGATAAATTGTGTAATCTAATAGCCTAAGTGTTATTTAATATTATGACAGCTGAGGGAACAAAACTGCATCTGTATCTTTTAGTTTTGCAGGCGGGCATTTTGTACCTGTGGCCTGATGGGAGAGGCTGAAATTCGCTGTGTAGTGGGTGGGATCTATCATCTAAGATTGACCCAACTAGCCTCTGTAGCTGCCTGCTGTGTAGGGACTCCAGGCTCAGCTGTGGCTCTCCAATCAGCCTACTAGCCCACCTCACGATTTGGTTAAGGGAATTTTTATTTTTCAGGGGTAGGTTGCTGAACCAAGAGACCAGGTTAAAAGAGATGACAGATTCAGTAAAGCAGTGATAAAACATAGTGAGCAGCTTTCTGTCGATGTGGAGGGAGGCCAATTTCCTCAGACAGTATAGCCGCTGGTTCCCCTTTTTGTATGCAGCCTCACAGTTTGCCTCAAAGTTTAAATTATTGTCAATAATGGTCCCCAGGTATTTGTATTTGTTGACACACTCCACTGCTTGACCCTTTATGTTGGTGATTTCCTTAGCCATGGTGAGTTTCCTAAAGTCAATGCACATGTTTTTTGTTTTGGAAATGTTCATTTGCAGAAAGGACCTGTCACACCAGTCTACAAAATCCTGGACAACTGGACCATGACCTGTTTCATTCCCTTGTAGAAGGCTTACAATGACAGAGTCATCTGCATACTTTAAAATAAATCTGTCCTCTCTGTTGCTGTGACACATGTTGGTGTAGAGGATGAACAAGAGAGGAGACAGAACACAGCCCTGAGGGGAGCCAGTGGAGGAACATATCTGATCAGACAGTACTCCATTGACTCGCACTCTTTGTATCCTGTCAGTTAAAAAATCTAAAACCCAGCCAACAAGATTTTTACTAAGATCAAACTGCTCTAAAAGTCTTTCTGTTAAGATGTGAGGTTGAATTGTGTTAAAAGCAGATGAGAAATCTATAAATAAAAGCTGAGCATGTGTTCCCTTTCCTTCTAAATGTTTAAAAAGCATGTTCATCAGAGTGGCTGTGGCATCCTCAACCCCTCTGTGTGGCCTATAAGCAAACTGATATTGATCAATATCAGAGGCAGTCTTCTTTAAGATTTCATTTCTTACTATTTTCTCAAAAGATTTCATGACAATAGATGTCAGTGCAATAGGCCTAAAATCATTCAGTGCTTTGGGGCAGCTTATCTTGGGGACTGGAACAGCTACTGCATCCTTCCAACATATTGGAACATGCTGATTCCGTAAGGACTCATTAAATATGTAATTAAAAATTGAACAGAGTTCTTTAGAACACAGTTTAAGCAGTCAACCACAGATATTGTCAGGTCCATAGCTTTTATTTGGATGTATGGAAGAGAATACTTTTTCCACATGCCCCTCTTCAATTATGAAGTGGTTCTGGTCAGCTAATTGATGCCTAAGCTCCTGTATTTCTCTACTAAAATCATAAGTATCAAAACGAGAAAAGAAATTATTAAAACCATTTGCAAGTTCAGGATCTGCATCAAAATCTTCTAAAGTGACAGTGCTTATATTTCTTGAGTTACTGATGCCTGCGATGGCCTTCATACTTGACCAGGCAGAGCCCAAGTTGTTTGCAGCCATTTTATTTTCCAGCATTGATTTATAGTTCTGTTTAGCCCTTAAAATTTCAATTTTCATGTCTTTTGTGGCTGTATACAATTCAGAGGCAGTCCCGTGTTTGAAGGCAAGTTTCTTGGCATGAATACAGGATTTAACAGATTTTGTGACCCATGGCTTGTTATTAGAGTACATTTTTACCCTTTTGCTTGGAATAATCATGTCTCTACAGAATGCAGCATAGGAACATGTTACATCGGCTAACTGATCCAAATCTCCCCCACATGCCTCTATAAACATATCCCAATTAGTGCAGTCAAAACAGTCCTGTAGACACTGCACAGACTCTTCTGTCCAATTTTTGACGTCCTTTGTAGAGACCTTTTCCCTCTTCAAAACAGTTCTGTATGTGGGCATGAGATACACACAATTGTAGTCTCCATTGCCTAGAGGAGGCAACAGAAGTGATTTATATGCCTCCTTTACTGACCCATAGCAGAGATCAAGAGTCTTATCCCGTCTTGTAGGACAGGAGGATACACACTGGTGAAAATTGGGGACCGACTTTTTAAGGGAAACGTGGTTGAAGTCACCGAGTATAAAAGCCGGGGCGTCAGGAGAGATGGATTGCAGTTTTTGTACCACTTCGTAAACAGTTTTACAAGCAGAGGGGGCGTGTGCTCTGGGGTGGATATACACAACTGTAATGAAGAGCTGAGGAAACTCACGTGGTAGGTAAAAGGGGCGTAACGACACTGATAAGAGTTCCACATCAGGGGTACAGATGCGTTCTCTCACTGTAACCGAGGTACAGTATCTTTGGTTAATATAAAGACATACCCCTCCTCCCTGAGTTTTTTTTGTCACTTCTCTGTTCCGATCTAGGCGGTGCGGAGCTCCAAAGCCACTGATCATCAGGCCTGAGTCCTGGTCGTGTTCGGTTAACCAGGTCTCCGTAAACGCCATCACACAGCAGTCTTTGTAATCCTTAAGAAAGCGGGCATTCCCCTGTAGTTCGTCAATTTTATTTCTTAGGGATCGGACGTTCCCCAAGATCATTGAGGGCAGCGGAAGCCGGTTAAGCCCCATCTTCCTCAGTCGTAGCCGAGCGCCTCCTCGCTTTCCCCTTTTTCTTTTCCTCTTCCCCCCTGTTTCTCCATGGATGATATCAGGATGTCTTCGGATGAGACTCGGGATCTGTAGCGTGATGTCTGACACACCAGCCGGACTCACAATGTTGAGTAGTAGCAACTCACTTCTACCGTATTGCCTCCTGGCCGGGCAGGCAGAGATGATATCCAGGTAAAACAGGAAAGGTAGCAAGAGTAGCGATATGACGCAAAAAAGATCCATGCCGCTTTAGTCAAAAGCACAGCGCACAGCTAAGTCACTTGGGATTTTGTTATCCCAGACACAACAGACGTAAAACAATAAAACACGATTAAAACATTAACAGCCAAACTTTTCCTGCCGGTCGCAGCGTGCGCATGCGCCCAGTCTATAAAGAGGAAAGTGTGTGTGTGTGTGTGTGTGTTACAGGCCCCCGGCCTTGCCTCTTCCCCGGCTGTGCTTCTCATTTCTCGTCCGCAGGTGATTGGAGGTAATTGGCTAATTAGGTGCACTGGTGCACAGGTCACCTGATGGGTCTTAAGGCGCTGGAGTTCCTCCCACTGAGAGCGGTGGACTCGAGGCTTGAGCAGAGCAGCAGACTAACTTCAAGAACGCTGTCCTGGCTTACTTATGTTTTCCATCTGAAGCTGGCGGCCGCCGCTTTTGGGCAACTTTGGACTTTTGTTTTTCGGGCAAAATAAATTGTTAAATTGCTGCAACCTCGCTGTTTCCCCCCTTTTTGTTGTTGCGCCCATTTACGGCATAACAGTGTGTTAGTGTGTGTTTGTTGTGTTTGTTTGTGTATAAGTGGGTGACTAAATAAAGGAGGGAGGGTGTGATTCAGTGATGTGTGTATGTGTGAGTGTTGGCCAGTGATTGAGTCATTCAGTGACGGACTGACTCAGTGGTGAGTTTGTGTTTGAGTGAGAAAAACAGATAAAGTATTTGGTCTTGTGATACTCACTGTAGTTTCTCCAGTTTACAGTTGGGATCCTCCAGAAGAGAAGAAAGATGCTTCACTCCTGAGTCTCCTGCTTTGTTCCCCCACAGCTGCAGCTCTCTCATGTGTGAGGGGTTTGATCTCAGAACTGATGCAAGAGCTCTGAAGCCTTCCACTCCAATACTGCAGCATGACAGGCTGTAGAGAGAAGTAGGAGAAATACTTCATCTTCATTTCCTTTTGGACAATCAACATTACTGTCACATTTACAATACACTTTGTGTGTGTGTGTGTGTGTGTGTGTGTGTGTGTGTGTGTGTGTGTGTGTGTTTTGTCATAGTGTGAGTGACTGTGTAAGTGAGTGAGAGAGTGACTGAAGTCCCTTTCCCACATAACTTCTAGAAGTTACCCGGACATATTTACCCGGGTAGAGGCACGACACGGACGTTTCCCACATGAGCTTTATGTCCGAGTGAGATACGGGTAATTGTGTTCACACTAGATCCGAGTAGGAGCCGCGAGGGGTGGGGCAATGTCAGCACTTGCAGGGGGAGGGAGATGACGCTAAATAAATGCGTTGTTGTGCTGTGTTGCCTGGATGATGCGAACTTACATCAGATCCAAAACATCATGAAACAACAGAAGTAGTTAGCTCGCTAGTCAGCGGGAGCTAGCATAGAGGAAAAAATAGCTAACGCCAGGACCACAGTATAAACAAAGCTCTACTTCAACCCTCTCTGGTATAAACATCCAACACAACAAATTAATAGAAAATAATGACACACCTGGAAAATATATAAACAGCACACATAGGTCTGAGGCTCCTTCCCAACTCCTACAAAAAGCAACAATGCTAAATAACAGCGACGTTAACTATTAGCTGTTAATTGCTAACCACTGTAATAAACAGCTAGTTGCAAGCTAATCGACAACACTTCAAGCTATTCACGTTTGCAAGCATAATCCTGCCTGTCCCGCAACAAACACAACAATGTGATTGCAGTTTAATTTTTTATTGTACGTACACAACAAAATGTCACTGTTTTCTGTACTCCGGTGTTCTCGTCTGTGGTCATCCTCGTAGGGCAATGTTTATCGTTACCATGGCAATTTGTACTTTCTGCCTTGCGCTGCAAGCAGGCTGCAAGCAGGCTGCAAGCGCGCATTTCTATACGTCATTGGTACGCCCCCCATCTCTACCCAGACCTGTGCCGGCTGCGTTTCCACCTAAGCGCACCCGGGTAACATCTAGAAGTAGTACTAGGGGGCTAGTAGGGTGAGTTCCGGGTAAGAAAATACCCGAGTTTTGCGTTCCCACATACAGCCACCCATTTGATATCCGTTTGACATCCGGATGTCTCGCTCATGTGGGAAAGGGACTTGACTGACTCAGTGCTGTGTGTGTGTGTGTGTGTGTGTGTGTGTGTGTGTGTGTGTGTGTGTGTGTGTGTGTGTGTGTGTGTGTGTGTGTGTGTGTGTGTGTGCGTGCGTGCGTGCGTGCATGCGTGTGTGTGTTTGATAGCAACTCAGTACTTGGTCTTGTGATACTCACTGTAGTTTCTCCAGTTTACAGTTGGGATCCTCCAGAAGAGAAGAAAGATGCTTCACTCCTGAGTCTCCTGCTTCATTCCCCCCCAGCTGCAGCTCTCTCATGTGTGAGGGGTTTGATCTCAGTGCTGATGCAAGAGCTCTGAAGCCTTCCTCTCCAATACTGCAGCTATTCAGGCTGTAGAGAGAAGTTGGAGAAATACTACATCTTCATTTCCTTTTGGACAATCAACATTACTGTCACATTTACAATACACTTTGTGTGTGTGTGTGTGTGTGTGTGTGTGTGTGTGTGTGTGTGTGTGTGTGTGTGTTTTGTGTTGATGTGTAACTGAGTGGCTAAAGGAAGGAGTGACTGAGTGAGTGAGTAAGTGGTGTGTCTGTGTGTGTGTGTGTGTGTGTGTGTGTGTGTGTGTGTGTGTGTGTGTGTTTTGTCATAGTGTGAGTGATTGTGTAAGTGAGTGAGAGCGTGGCTGACAGTGTGTGTGTGTGTGATAGCAACTCAGTACTTGGTCTTGTGATACTCACTGTAGTTTCTCCAGTTTACAGGTGTGATCTTCCAGAAGAGAAGAAAGATGCTTCACTCCTGAGTCTCCTGCTTTATTCCCCCTCAGCTGCAGCTCTCTCATGTGTGAGGGGTTTGATCTCAGTGCTGATACAAGAGCTCTGAAGCCTTCCTCTCCAAAACTGCAGAATGACAGACTGTAGAGAAAAGTAGGAGAAATAGTTCATCTTCATTTCCTTTTGGACAATCAACATAACTGTCAAATTTACAATGCACTTTGTGTGTGTGTGTGTGTGTCTGTGTGTGTGTCTTGTTATAGTGTGAGTGATTGTGTAAGTGAGTGAGAGAGTGACTGACTGACTCAGTGGTGTGTTTAAGGGCTGTCAAAATTGCTCAAAAATGCTAAAAAAAACAGATAGATTAGAATATATTTGAATATCTGGTTGCGCATTTTGTCAATGATGCGCATTACGTCAATAACAGGACAAATTAATACAAAGAGACATAACTACTTGTTATAGGTAGTTCATTTAAGTATAAACATATTTGAAAAACGTATTGCCTACTGAAAAACAAGTAAATCAAAGGTCAAGACCGCAGACCTCATTCTCACTCGCACTCACACACACACACACACACACTTTCTCACTCTCACCAGCACCCTCGCGCTCTCTGCGCACAATGGTTTAAATGAACAAAAACAATAAACAAATGTTGAGTGCTGACCAAGAGTTTTGTACAATTTAAGGTTGTGACTCTCGTTCCAAATATAGCAGGCTTCATTCAGTGATTGAAACAAATATTATTAAATTAGGCTAATTGAAGTTTTACAGTGATATAAAACCCGACTTTAGTTTCATGTGCTGTTACATTGCGTCGTTAATCAGATTCTCAGCTTTCAATCCCAAAAGTTGTTGTTTCGATTCTATTGGTGACTGTTACACTAGGGATACAGTACATCATTGCTTGACAGAACTCTTGAAGCCTGCCCCATCCATGACACTGATCGCTCTCCTTACAAATTAACCAAATTAATTTCTGTGTGATGGCCTGCTGAAATGGACGCTTAAGAGCGTGGCATTGTACGCCAAAAGCATGAAATGAGTCAAATAACATGCCAAATGACTTAAAGGGATAGTTCGGGTTTTAAGACACGAAGTTATATGGGTTCCCTGTAGGGTTGCAAAGGGGCGGAAAATTTCCGGTAAATTTCCGGAAACTTTCTGGAAATTTCACATGGAAAGTTAAGATGGGGAATTTTGGAAATATTCAAAATGGGAAACTTTTATGGAATTACAGGAAATTAGGGAATTAATGGGAATTTACGGGAATTTTGTTTTTTACTAGCAGTTTATATTAGCTAGCCAAGACTGCCGTGAACACTGACTTAACTCGACTTGTTACAAAACTGTTTAATGAATTCATTTTAATCCTCGGTTGGACAAAAAAATGCCGATATTACATACATGTATGACCCCAAACCTCACAGATTGTGATTATTTTAAAAGTGCCAAGCTAAACAGACCAGTAATATAACCATATGATTATTAACCATCCCATTAGAGCTTATGCAAAATTGCGTTCTTCCATTTACATGAGGACAACAGTGATGACACGCCAAGAACTGGGCGACTCTGTTCGCAAACTTCCCCCAGTTTCGCACCAGTTATTCCCACATGAGATAACGTTTGCAATGACGTTTTCACCGGGAAAATTAGGTTTCCTATATGTCTAGTAGCTTATGTTGATTGTTGTGTGCATGCAATTGACCTGTGTGCAGGGTAGAAATTCAACTGAATTTGCATTAAATCAGGTTGTTTTAACTAACATTATGCTGAGAGATGGTTTTTTTCCAACTACATTAAGGTCTCTGTTATATACTAACTTGCCAGATACAATATTTCCAGTTTATTCCCATTAATTCCCATTTATTCCCGTTAATTCCCGTATATTCCCGTTAATTCCAGTGGAAAGTTTCCAACTTTGAAAATTCCCGGAATTTTGCAACCCTAGTTCCCTGTCAGCAACGTTGTGCATCAGCACTGACTTACCCCGCAACAGCGTTCTGTGAGCCGAGATCCAGCCGGTTTTTGATGCTGAAGAAAGTAGTCCGGCAAGTTTCTGGGGTCACGAAAGTAAAGTGTTTTTCTTCTCAAAACCATATGCGTTCAAAAGAGTGATATATTTGCACCACAAAAACGTTGTCCAGGAAAAATTCAAACCTCGTTATCACTTACTTATTTTTCGCGATTCCTATCACTGCGCGCTACTGACAGCTGGACAACGTTTTTGTGGTGCAAATATATCACTCTGTTGAACGCATATGGTTTTGAGAAGAAAAACACTTTACTTTCGTGACCCCAGAAACTTGCCGGACTGCTTTCTTCAGCATCAAAAACGATCAAAAAGCGGCTGGATCTCGGCTCACAGGACGCTGTCGGGGGGTAAGTCAGTGCTGATGCACAACGTTGCTGACAGGGAACCCATATAACTTCGTGTCTTAAAACCCGAACTATCCCTTTAAGAAACCGGCGTGTCATTCTACGCCTTTTGGTGAGATCAGGCTGCCCCTTCTCTTGTTGCAGACAGAGCTTGTGGCAGAGGGCGTGCAAAATAAGTGTCAATACGTGGCTGTTTAGCTGTAGTTCCAGATGTGACCTCATTACTAGTGGTCGAATGGTATGCTAACTGTATCTTACATGCATACTACTTGATTTCGCGGCTTCAAAAATCCAAAGTAGCCTCGGCTACTTATACAAAAAAAGTACTTCGCTACTTTGTACTTGTACACGGCTTTTGAGAATTTGGGTGGTTAAAATCACTTTCTCTGCTGCGGTCGAGTTTAGCCGTCTTCCAACTTTCAATAATGACTATGCTTGACAGTGCGACTTCTGTCACCTGTCCCTGACCCCTCAGGCAGCACATCCACTCACAAAGCAGACAGCAGCGACTCTGCTACTGTAGGTGTGCTTTTACACATTTGAATATTAATTTTCAACTTCGAATATCTGATTTTTAAAACTATTAGAATAAAAATGTGAATATAGAATAGTCGTTGACAGCCCTAGTGTGTTTGTGTTTGACAGAAAAAGAGATAAAACACACTATCAAATTCACTCTCAAACTCAGTATTTGTTCTTGGAATACTCACTGTAGATATTCTAGTTTACAGTTGGGATCCTCCAGAAGAGAAGAAAGATGCTTCACTCCTGAGTCTCCTGCTTCATTCCCACTCAGCTGCAGCTCTCTCATGTGTGAGGGGTTTGATCTCAGTGCTGATGCAAGAGCTCTGAAGCCTTCCTCTCCAATACTGCAGTTATCCAGGCTGTAGAGAGAAGTAGGAGAAATACTTCATCTTAATTTCCTTTAGGACAATCAATATTACTGTCAAATGTACAATGCTCTTTGTGTGTGTGTGTGTGTGTGTGTGTGTGTGTGTGTGTGTGTGTGTGTGTTTTGTCATAGTGTGAGTGATTGTGTCAGTGAGAGAGAGAGTGACTGACTGACTGACTCAGTGGTGTGTGTGTGTGTGTGTCGTGTTATAGTGTGAGTGATTTCTACAGGTGAGTGACTGTCAAATTTACAATGCACTTTGTGTGTGTGTGTGTGTGTGAGTGTGTGTGAGTGTGTGTGTGTGTTTGTGTGTGTGTGTGTGTGTGTGTGTGTGTGTGTGTGTGTGTGTGTGTTTTGTCATAGTGTGAGTGATTGTGTAAGTGAGTGACAGAGCGACTGACTAACTCAGTGGTGTGTGTGTGTGTGTGTGTGTGTGTGTGTGTGTGTGTGTGTGTGTGTGTGTGTGTGTGTGTGTGTGTGTGTGTGTGTGTGTGTATGTAATAGCAACTCAGTACTTGGTCTTGTGATACTCACTGTAGTTTCTCCAGTTTACAGTTGGGATCCTCCAGAAGAGAAGAAAGATGCTTCACTCCTGAGTCTCCTGCTTTACTCCTACTCAGCTGCAGCTCTCTCATGTGTGAGGGGTTTGATCTTAGTGCTGATGCAAGAGCTCTGAAGCCTTCCTCTCCAATACTGCAGTTATCCAGGCTGTAGAGAGAAGTAGGAGAAATACTTCATCTTCCTTTTGGACAATCAACATTACTGTCACATTTACAATACTCTGTGTGTGTGTGTGTGTGTGTGTGTGTGTTACAGGCCCCCAGCCTTGCCTCTTCCCCGGCTGTGCTTCTCGTTTCTCGTCCGCAGGTGATTGGAGGCAATTGGCAAATTAGGTGCACCGGTGGACAGGTCACCTGCACTGCAGAAAATGAAATCTAATCTAGTGTAATTATCTTATATTAAGGTCAAACATCTATTTGGTATTGTTTTAAGTATGAAAATACTTACCTAGCGCTCTCTCAAAAGATCATTTCACTTAATTTAAGAAGACTTTGACTTATTTTAAGGAGTCTTATCAAGATAAATTCACTTACTGCATGGACAGATAATTTTGCTTGCTTTACGACAAATTTACTTACAGCATGGACAGATAATTTTGCTTGTTTTCAGGAAGAATGGACTTAAAGTAAGTCAATTAAGTCTTAAATTAAGTCAAATTATTTCAAAAGAAAGCACTAGGTAAGTTTTGTACTGAAAACAGTACCCAACTAGTTTATTTACCTTGATATAAGATTAAAACACTTGGTTAGATTTTATTAGACAAGCAGTTTTTTGCAGTGTGATGAATCTTTAGGTGCTGGATTTCCTCCCACTGCAGAGCGGTGGACTTGAGGCTTAAGCAGAGCAGCAGACTAACTGCAAGAACGCTGTCCTGGCTTGCTTGGAGTCGCCCTTGTGTTTTCCGTCTGAAGCTGGCCGGCCGCCGCTTGTGGGCAACTTTGGACTTTCGTTTCGGGCAAAATAAATTGTTAAATTGCTGCAACCTCGCTGTTTCCCCCCCTTTTTGTTGTTGCGCCCATTTACGGCGTAACAGTGTGTTAGTGTGTGTTTGTTGTGTTTGTGTATAAGTGGGTGACTAAATAAAGGAGAGAGGGTGTGATTCAGTGATGTGTGTATGTGTGAGTGTTAGTCAGTGATTGAGTCATTCAGTGACTGACTGACTCAGTGGTGAGTTTGTGTTTGAGTGAGAAAAACAGATAAAGTATTTGGTCTTGTGATACTCACTCTACTTTCTCCAGTTTACAGTTGGGATTCTCCAGAATAGAAGAAAGATGCTTCACTCCTGAGTCTCCTGTTTCATTCCCCCACAGCTGCAGCTCTCTCATGTGCGAGGGGTTTGATCTCAGTGCTGATGCAAGAGCTCTGAAGCCTTCCTCTCCAATACTGCAGTGATCCAGGCTGTAGAGAGAAGTAGGAGAAATCTTCATTTCCTTTTGGACAATCAACATTAATGTCACATTTACAATACTCTTTGTGTTTGTGTGTGTGTGTGTGTGTGTGTGTGTGTGTGTGTTTTGTCATAGTGTGAGTGATTGTGTAAGTGAGTGAGAGAGTGACGGACTGACTGACTCAGTGGTGTGTGTGTGTGTGTGTGTGTGTGTGTGTGTGTGTGTGTGTGTGTGTGTGTGTGTGTGTGAGATAGCAACTCAGCACTTGGTCTTGTGATACTCACTGTAGTTTCTCCAGTTTACAGTTGGGATCCTCCAGAAGAGAAGAAAGATGCTTCACTCCTGAGTCTCCTGCTTCATTCCCACTCAGCTGCAGCTCTCTCATGTGTGAGGGGTTTGATCTCAGTGCTGATGCAAGAGCTCTGAAGCCTTCCTCTCCAATACTGCAGTACCTCAGGCTGTAGAGAGAAGTAGGAGAAATACTTCATCTTCATTTCCTTTAAGACAATCAACATTCCTGACACATTTACAATACACTTTGTGTTTGTGCGTGTGTGTGTGTGTGTGTGTGTGTGTGTGTGTGTGTGTTTTGTCATAGTGTGAGTGATTGTGTAAGTGAGTGAGAGAGTGACTGACTGACTGACTCAGTGGTGTGTGTGTGTGTGTGTGTGTGTGTCGTGTTATAGTGTGAGTGATTTCTACAGGTGAGTGACTGTCAAATTTACAATGCATTTTGTGTGTGTGTGTGTGTGTGTGTGTGTGTGTGTTTTGTCATAGTGTGAGTGATTGTGTAAGTGAGTGAGAGAGTGACTGACTGACTCAGTGGTGTGTGTGTGTGTGTGTGTGTGTGTGTGTGTGTGTGTGTGTGTGTGTGTGATAGCCAGTGATGCCGGTAACGCGTTACTTAGTAACGCGTTACTGTATTTTGACCACTTTTTTCGGTAACAAGTAATCTAACGCGCTACTATTTCCAAACCAGTAATCGGATTAAAGTTACTCATCCACGTCTCCGTGCGTTACTATTTTTGTCATTTTCATTTTGTCATTTTTCACTTTCTTCTTGTTGTGTAGAATATCATGTTTTCAGCATGCATGCAGCATACAGACCGCTCTGATACAGACAACTCATGTGTAGGCAGTAGGCTCCACGCAGCGACACAAACGTAAACAACAATGCAGGGAGGAGAGAGGCGCGTTTCCTAGATGAAAATACAGTCAGTCGGCATATTTTGAGTTTTAGTCATCTACACATGACAACATTAAGGTACGGTGTACACTCTGTGTTGGCGACAAAGTGCAAGGCCTTTCTAGCTAAACATCCCGAGTTCGCATATAGCTCCCTGACGCACGCAACGGAGAGGGAGAGAGGGAGAGAGAGGGCTGTGTGTGCCCGACGCGCATCCAAAACAGAGCACCCTGACTGGGCTGTTTCGCTATATCAACCGATAGCCTACGTTTTCAGTGTAGGCGGGCTTTTATCTCTTTTCTCCCGAACTAAATTAATAAGTTCAATATGGTACAGTAGCGTCAGTCAGTGCCCCCAAAAAGTAACATTTAAGACCGCATCTACGAAAGTGTAGGCTACCCTTGTCTCACGAAATAATGATCTTGCACACTGCACTGTTAGTGGCAGTGATTTTAGCATCGCCCATGGTGGCTTAAATGATGCTAAATAAATTAAATAAATGCGAAAGACTTGTCGAGGTGAGTTTAACAAGTGTAATTTCACTGGCATATTCTAAATGGCTACAGTAGAAGGATACACAAAAAGCCCAAACTACCAAAATCTTCATATTTTATTACCACAGTTTCTATCTATAGGCCTTCCTTATTTAGTATACTGACTAGACATTATTGAACAAACATTCATCTCTTGGCTATTTCAATATCTCAGTAAGTTAAAGTATTTTTTAGATACCTCCCTGAAATAACGTTTTGCAGGTTGTGATGTCTATATTGTTGATGTTACGGTTAAAATGCACTTCCAATAAAGTAAATATTGGTTTAAACCGGTTGCCATTTTTATGTTGAGGCGGCGGGGGGCTTAGTTTAAAAAGTAACTAAGTAATCTAACTTAGTTACTTTTAAAATTGAGTAATCAGTAAAGTAACTAAGTTACTTTTAGAAGGAGTAGTCAGTAATCAGTAATCGGATTACTTGTTCAAAGTAACTGTGGAAACACTGGTGATAGCAACTCAGTACTTGGTCTTGTGATACTCACCGTAGCTTCTCCAGTTTACAGTTGGGATCCTCCAGAAGAGAAGAAAGATGCTTCACTCCTGAGTCTCCTGCTTTACTCCTACTCAGCTGCAGCTCTCTCATGTGTGAGGGGTTTGATCTCAGTGCTGATACAAGAGCTCTGAAGCCTACCTCTCCAATACTGCAGTTATCCAGGCTGTAGAGAGAAGTAGGAGAAAACCTTATCAGTCTATTGAGGCTACATGCCCACTCTCTTATGCCCCGGTGTTCTTCCCATTGCCCGTACCCACCAAACTGCTGTTTGCAACATCACTACTTATTACTACTATTGCTACAATGATTAGACAATTTTTCCCAAACTGATACGAGTACGAGTATTTACATTTGTGTACTTGCCGATACCAAGTACCGATATTTCTACCAGAAAATAACTAGCATAAAATTGCAATGACTTTTCTTCTCTGCTCTGATTGTTACAATAAACCTAAATACATATTGACCATAATGACTATCAAAACAAACTTTCAGCTTTGCCTGTTTTGTTTTATCTTATCGAGGACCTTTGTGAACCTTGTGATCATTCATTTCCAGTGTGAGAGACTCATACTAGTTATATTACTAATATTAATAATTAACATTAACTTTTGCCAAATAGATATTTTAGTAACAATTAACACATATTAACAAAGGGTTAGTTAATGACTAGTTTGCTATTCATTAAAGACCCTTATTATGGAGTGTTACCGAATATTTTGAGGACGAGGACTGAGGAAGGAAGGCAGGATGTACAAAAGATGAATGAGAGGCACCCTATGTCTTGCATCTGCCTGTTGCTCATGACATAGGCTACAGTAGAAGTGAATTGGGCACTGACTTCGGTCTTGGAGAATATGATCTGACAAATGTCGACGATGACGATCTGGACTCGTGTAAAGACAGGGAAGGGTAACATTTTTCAATCTAAAAAAGACAAAATGTGTGCTAACAGAACTCTATGCAAGTAAGATGTACAGTATCTACTGAAAAATAAACTCTAACTAGGCTACAATCAACTAAGTGCATGCCACATGCATGAAATAAGCGTTGCGAGTAGGCTTCATGAAAGCTTAGTGACTGTTTGTTAAAGGAATATTTAGGTATTTTACACTTTAAGCCCGTTTTCTGTATTGCCTATGTAGCAGGACTAGGTCCATGCCCCTTTTAATTAACTTGGCAGTGCCCTTCTGAGTGGCTCTGGGCAATTGGAGGTGAGCCAATCAGTACGTGGGAGCGGCTTTTTAAAGTTTTAGCTTTTGTTTTGAAGGCTGACGTCCTAGCTACATTGTTAGCCAGACTCCAGCCTTCACCGTTCCCCGTATGGGCTTCTCCTCTGGCCGGTTCCGTGTGTCCGCCGACTTCTCGGTAGGTGATTGGTATTGTGTTCGTAGTTGGCTACGTTTGTATCGTTCGGTGGGCTAACTCAAACATTGGGGTTTTAGGAGTGCAGTCGCTGAGCACGGGCCTTATGACTGACCACATCTGAGCGGTAGGTCACGTTAACTGTTTTTAAACTAATATGTAAACTTGCGTGGGTTTAATTGTATGTTCTTTGTGTAGCAGATGTCGGGCGTAACAGGGAACGGCAACATCAAGGCGTCTTGGTCCCAGTTCCGACGAACGCTGCTGTTTTGTTTAGTTCTGTTTTGTGTTTGTGTTTGTTTCATTCCGTTTGTGAGTCGGCTGTGTTTAGCCACCACGAAGTCATAGGGATAGTTCGGGTTTTAAGACACGAAGTTATATGGGTTCCCTGTCAGCAACGTTGTGCATCAGCACTGACTTACCCCCCGACAGCGTCCTGTGAGCCGAGATCCAGCCGGTTTTTGATCGTTTTTGATGCCGGACTATTTTCTTCAGCAAGTTTCTGGGGTCACGATAGTAAAGTGTTTTTCTTCTCAAAACCATATGCGTTCAACAGAGTGATATATTTGCACCACAAAAAACGTTGTCCAGCTGTCAGTAGCGCGCAGTGATAGGAATCGCGAAAAATAAGTAAGTGATAACGAGGTTTGAATTTTTCCTGGACAACGTTTTTGTGGTGCAAATATATCACTCTTTTGAACGCATATGGTTTTGAGAAGAAAAACACTTTACTTTCGTGACCCCAAAAACTTGCCGGACTACTTTCTTCAGCATCAAAAACCGGCTGGATCTCGGCTCACAGGACGCTGTTGCGGGGTAAGTTAGTGCTGATGCACAACGTTGCTGACGGGGAACCCATTAAACTTCGTGTCTTAAAACCCGAACTATCCCTTTAACTGAAGTGACGACAGGTGTGCTGCTGTTTGCTCACGAGTGACTACGAATTCAGTTCAGTTATGGAGGCTAATTCCTTAGCTTGTTGCACTGCGTGTCATGATTTGTCACCATAAGCCTGCGTGAGTGATTGTGATGATTACACTGTTTGCTGTGACAACTGAGTGCTGTGCATTGTAGTGCTGTGTATTCACGAGTGTCTCATTCCCTGAATAGCCACCATACTGACTTTAGCGAACTCACTCTGGAGAGTACTACTGCTGTTTAGCGAATCCACACTGGAGAACCATACTGACTTTAGCGAACTCACTCTGGAGAGTACTACTGCTGTTTAGCGAATTCACACTGGAGAATAATACTGACTTGAGCGAACCCACACTGGAGAGAACTCACTCCCTATGTTCTTAATTGTAATAAAGAGTTTATTTTTGGACACACGCCTCTCTGGTTTTCCGTGACCCCGAACCTGTGTTGCCTGGTAAATTGTGATGCCTTAATCCAGTTTCTAAGAATTTATATTCTGAGGGGAAGGGCCTCAGATGGCGTAGTCGACATGTGTCAATTTAGCAAACCATCCACTTTGCCACACCTAGAATGAAAACGAGTGTTTGACACCGAAATCTCGACGAGCAGCGAAATACAGCTTCTGTCATCTTTTATCATGATTTTCAAAATCTCGGATGTACTTTTTCAGATACCTCATAACCGTGTGTGCCTAATATAACACAACAGAATTTGAATTTCACTGCGAAATTGCTATAGAAGATCGTTGAAGACCAGTTACCACTCGGTGACCTGCACATTTTTAAAAATGAACGTTTAGAGGTGTTTTAAGGACCGAATAGTCCATGCACAAAGCGAGCAATGTTAAAGCCATACAGAGCTCCATTCTAAAGCTGCCAAATTCCACAAACAGGCTCAATCGTCGAGATGTCGGTGTCAAACACTCGTTTTCATATTAGGCAATACAGAAAACAGGCTTAAAGTGTAAAATACCGAAATATTCCTTTAAGAGCGGCAGCTAAGATTAGGAGAAACTGTAATCAAGTGGTATCGGTGGGTGGTATCGGGGAAGTTTACGAGTACAAGTAGCCTACGAGTAGGAGTATATGGACCCAATATCAACCCGATCCCTATGCCAGTATTGGTATCGGGCCATCCCTAACTAGAATGTCTTACCTGAGTGTCTCCAGTACACAGTTTGGGTTACTAAGTCCACTACACAGTTCTTGGACCCCAATATCTCCAATACTGTTTTCACTGAGGTCCAGATGTTTCAGCTTTGAAGACGATTTGGTGAGGACAGATGCCAGACCTGCACAGCTCCTCTCAGTGAGCCCACAACAGTTGAGCCTGAAGGGGAAAACATTCCACCAGTTAACAGAGACTCTAGAAAGGACTGTGACACCATAAGACCATTAGTGTTGTTGTGCTTCTGAATCATACTTAACCCTATGAGCCCGACGGACGCAAAGTGCGTCAAAAAAACACCCATTCTTCTCTGTTACATTGCTCCTCGATTATTGGTCACAGCGAGATGAGACCTATATTGCACGAAAGAGCAGAACCGGGGCTTTCTAACGAGACTAAACACGTGTCTGTAAGATCAAGTATGAAAATAAAATAAAATCATGAAGTTAAATCAAAGTATATCATATTTACAGTTTATATTGCTCTGCGTTCACCCGCGCATCCGAGACTCTCGCATGAATTACGCACGGCCCCGGCATCGCACAGACATAGTATGCATATCAAACGAAAGAGGAGAAACAGAGCTTGCCATTGATACCAAAGACATCGATCCTTTTGTGTTATAAAAACAGACGAAGTAACAAACAAATAATAATGTCATATAGCTTTGGCTACCATTACTCTCGTTTGATTTCCTCGTGAAACCGCCATCAGAAAGATATGGAACGCATCTCAGATGAAAGAGGAGAGCTAGAGCTATCCACAGATACCAATTACAACCTTCCATAAAACAGACAAAGTGACAGCAAAATAATAACTTAATTTAGCTCCACTTACCCCATGTTTTTGTGTGGCGTAATAGCCTATGTTCATAATCCAAAGTTATCATGTGTTTCTCTATGGCAAGTCACGTTCATAATACGGTCCTACTATACGATCCTAGCTAAATCCTGTATGGTATCCAATTCAAGACTCATATTGCATCCACATTTGTTTGACAAATAAACACTTTTTGCCTTATTACTTTGTTTATTGCAACGCAGTAAAAAAAAAAATATTATAGAGAATCATCATCTGTGCACGTCATGTGTGCTACCATGCAAACAAGTCAGATCAGATCAGCTAGTGTCACAAATATGGAGCGCAAAAAGTGTCAAAAAGTCATTTCTCATCACTAAATAAAAATTGCCATTTATTTCTGGAAGGCACACACCACATACTGTATTTCTGTAAATTGCTCAGCCCCAAAGTATACCTCCACCATGGTTCTGATATTGCCATTTTCAGAGCAGTCAGGCCTACACAACCATGTACGTCATGTCGAGCTGTCAGCTTGCTGTGGTGAGATATACGTCAAAATGTAAGAATTTGTATAGTATGCAAATCAATGCAAGTTTTTATACATGATATTGTGGCAGATCTGGGTAGCCTCTCATAGGGTTAAAGGAACCGTATGTAAGACATGTATTTCAATCAATCATAAAATGGCCCTGATATGTCACTAGACATTAAAGAATCTTGCTCATATCACTGACAACAGCAGTACAGCCAGTATATTTTAAGAAAGTGAAGTTGCAGCCCTCAACTGATGTTAAAGAGCCCCAGTCGTGGCGCGACTGGCTGGGGCACCTACACCGCACGCCGGCGACCCGGGTTCGATTCCCGCCCCGTGGTCCTTTCCGGATCCCACCCCAACTCTCTCTCCCACTTGCTTCCTGTCTCTCTACACTGTCCTGTCCCATTAAAGGCATAAAAGCCCAAAATAAATACTTAAAAAAAAAACTGATGTTAAAGGGATATTCCGCCATTTGTGGAAATACGCTCATTTTCCACCTCCCCTCGAGCAAAACAATCGATATTTACCTTGTTCCCGTTCATCCAGCCATTCTGTGAGTCTGGCGATACAACTTTTAGCTTCAGCCTAGCATAGATCACTGAATCGGATTAGACCATTAGCTTCTCGCCTGCTAGCTTCATGTTTAAAAGTGACTAAGATTTCTGGTAATTTTCCCATTTAAAACGTGTCTCCTCTCAAGTTAGAAAGTGCAATAAGACCAACTGAAAATGAAACCTGGCGTTTTTCTAGGCTGATTTGACATGGAACTACACTCTCATCTGGCGTAATAATCAAGGCATTCCTTGTAGCAGCCTATGTTCCTGCTGGATCCTGCAGCCTAGCTGGCGACTTCGACTCGGGGAGGGGGGGTACCGCTCTACAGTACTTTGTAAGTGATTGCAGTACCAGTTTTGGCCAAAATCCTACATACAATTCTTTAATATTGACATATATATTACTTATTATCAATGTAAATGTTACCCCCCCCCCCCCCCACCCCCTCACACACATTTTCTGTTCATAGCTTTTGTTATTCTACTTACAGAGCTTTTTGGGATTCCTCCACTACTGGCTGCAGCCTTAGAAGACATTCATCAGACCTGCTGTACTTCTTCAAGTCAAACACATCCAGCTGTTCTTCTGACGTCAGAAGCACAAACACAAGAGCTGACCACTGTGTGGATGAGAGTTTGGCTGCAGAAAGTGTCCCTGCACTCAGGAAGCTCTGGACCTCCTTCACTAAGGAGTTATCATTGACTTCATTCAGACAGTGGAAGAGGTTGAGAACTCTTTCTGATGATGGTATCTCCCTGATCTTTGTCTTAATGTACCTGCCTATTTCCTCTTTGCTTTCATGTTGTACCTCCTTTATTAGGCCTCTCAAGAGTCTCTGGTTGGATTCCAGAGAGAGGCCAAGAAGGAAACGAAGGAACAGATCAAAGCGCCCATCTTCATGTTCCAATGCTTTGTCCACAGCACTCTTCTGTAAGGTGTTCATGGGTTTGCCTGTTTTCCATTTCAGAAGCTGAAACACTGTTCTAGGGGGTTGCTGTGGAGACATGAGATCTTTCCCCTCAGCTATTAACATGAGGATCACATACAGAGCTGCAAGGTACTCCTGGATGCTCAGATGCACAAAGCAGTACAACTTTTCCTGATGAAGGCCTGACTCTTCCTGAAAGATCTGGGTGCAGATGCCACAGTGTACTGCTGCCTCTCTGACATCAATACCACTCTCTCTCAGGTCGTCTTCATAAAAAATCAGGTTGCCCTTCTTCAGCTGCTCGTAGGCCAACTTTCCAAGAGCAAGGAGACTAACCTGGTTCCACTGTGGATCTGTGTCATAAACTCCTTCAAATTTCACACTCCTCTGCTTGGTTTGGAAAACAAGGAAATACGTGTACATCTCTGTCAAAGTCTTTGGAACTTGCTGACCTCGTTCAGTCTTGAGAAGTAATTCAATAACATTAGCAGCAATCCAGCAAAACACTGGAATGTGGCACATAATGTGGAGGCTTCTTGATGATTCAATGTGAGTGATAACTTTGCAGGCAAGATTCTCATCACTGATCCTCTTCCTGAAGTACTCCTCCTTCTGAGCGTCGCTGAAACCTTGCACTTCTGTGACCCGGTCGACACACTCAGGAGGGATCTGATTGGCTGCTGCTGGTCGAGAAGTGATCCAAAGGAGAGCATAGCGAAGCAAATCACCCTTGATAAGATTTGTCAGCAGAACATCTAATGAAGTGACCTTTGTCACGTCAGTCAAAATTTCATTTTTCTGAAAGTCTAGTTGCAGTCGACACTCATCCAGACCATCAAATATGAACAACACTTTGTACTTCCCCTGGCTGGAAAAATGTAACTGCTTAATTTCTGAGAAAAAGTGTTGAAGAAGATCCATCAAAGAGAGCTGTTTGTCTTTCATGCGATTGAGCTCCCTAAAAGGCAGTGGAAATATGAAGTGGATATCCTGGTTTTCGGTACCCTCAGCCCAGTCCAGGATGTACTTCTGAACTGAGACAGTTTTGCCAATGCCAGCTACTCCCTTCGTGATGACACTTCTGATTGGTTTGTCTTGGTCAGGTAAGGGCTTAAAGATGTCTGTGCATTTGATTGGTGTCTCCAGTCCAGCTGGTCTCTTGGATATGGACTCAATCTGCCTGACTTCATGCTCCTCATTTACTTTCCCACTTCCTCCCTCTGTGATGTAGACCTCGGTGTAGATCTTTTCTAGGAGAGCAGAGTTGCCTTGTTTGGGCATTCCTTCAAACACACTCTTGTACTTGTTCTTGAGATTTCTCTTCAGCTCAGTCTGCCACACTACACAGAGTTCAACTACAGAATAGCATAAAACAAGAAAAATGTTAAATGTAAAACCCTGTTATACTCCAAACTGGCAACAGAGCAATTGCCCCCATACGTCCAATGTGTCTTTTACACCAATGTGCCTTGTCGTGCTTTACTGATGTTCAATTGCAAATGGAAATAAAATATCTACTTATCAATAGGGCTATTGTTAAGAGCTAATTGTGACTATGACTTCCAACATTATTATGAAAATAGCATAATCAAAATATAATGATTATTATATTAACTCTTTACATGTAGTTTTTCCTGTTGGATTATATTCAACAATCAATTTGTACATTTTAAAAATGTATATTTTGAATATAAATGATATTTCCATAATCACTGAGTAATCACGTGTAATAATCATGATCTCAATTGAACAAAATAATTGTCATAATGATTTTTACCATAATCGAGCAGCCCTACTTAACAATACATAAAATACAAGACACTGACCCAAGAAATGGCTATTTCCTGTTTCTCTAATGTAGCTCTCTGATTTTAGTGATCAAAACCATAGGTAACAGAAGTAAATGAACATGTCTTACTCTCTTCAATTAAAGACACATTTCTTACTTTCTTGCAGTTTGTCAGCAATATGTTTCTGCTTCATGTTCCTCAGGAAGTGCAGTGCCATCTTGAGAGCCCCTTCTCTGGCATCACTCTCATCCTGCTCTTTACCCTCAAAGTTGTCTTGGTAATCTGGACTCAGAATCTTCTCAAATCTCTTCAGCTCATTCTTCACAAAGGTGATGATCTTCTCCTCAAGCACCTCGTGTACAAATATCTGGTTTAACTTTGCATTACAATGCCCAGCTTTTGAATGATAAAATGTTGTTGTTCTGTACAGTAACATTTAAAAAGTGTATATCAGTGTAGCATGATATAGCTGCATCTCAACCTGGAATATGTTCTTGAGGTCCCCCTGTGTAAACTGGTCACTGACAGCATCTGGTTTGCATTCTTCCATTTGACCACTGAGTATTTAAGGCAAAATAAACCACAAATAGACTTTCATTAGTTGTGCATGCAAGCATGTTGAAAACACTGACATCTGTCAGATGCCTAAACTTTTGAGGAACTTTTGATGAACTGGACCGGAAATCTCTCTACTGAAAGATAGTCATCCAGTAACTGAGTCTTTCCCAGGGGAAATAAAGCATGCATCTGATTCCATATAACCTGCTCTGTTTTAAGGACTTGCCTTGATCCTTCTGTGACATCATCATGTTTGAAGTGTATGAAGCGATCCTCTGAGTGGTCACTCTTCATGGACACACAAGTGGGCACAGGTGATGGAGGCCTCTCATGATGGAATGAGCTGTGCCATAAATATAAAATATGTGACAAAAATATGTTGTGACCCGTATAGAGCTAGGACACTCTTTATAGTACAATACCTACATCCATGTAGAAGAAATTATATAAATTGAACCAGAAAATGGCACAGATATTATATTGATAACTGTTTGTTTTCATTATACTGTAAGCTGTGAACATTATGAAACATAATTTAAATAATGTACTGAGTAGCCTACCTTTGCTCCTTTAGACTGCTGTCTTGTTTTGTGTTGACTTGTTGTTCCATGTTTCAGCCACTCCTCATATCATTCAAATGAATCTCATCATGACAAGCTACAATACAAATAGCAAAATGTACAACATATAACATTTTTCTTTTTTTGTGTTTTGTGTGGACTTGTTTTTTCATGTTCCAACCATTTGTCAGAGCACCCAGATGAATCTGATCATGATAAGCTTCAATGAAAACAATCAGAATATATTAACATTTGCTATAATGCTGCTCTGCTCCTGTTCTCACGTTATCTTTTTAAGACTTTAAAGTTTGGAGACATGTATTTTTGTATGCATATCTTGGTAATATATCCCACTTCACATGTATTGTTGTGATTTTCACTACATGGATTACAATGTTATTACATTTCAATACAAATACAAAGTACATTTTGATCATTTCTATTTTGCTAAATAATGATGCTGTTTGTTGATGCAAAATAAACACAAACATAATATTGCATATTCTACAATGAAACCAAAATGACAGGCCTACAGTCTGATGGTCTACATACTAAACTGGATAATGAGAAGGACTAGAAGATCAACAGCCAGTGCAGAGTGTAGCACTACTACTGCAGAGGTGAGGTGGACATCCTGGGATCAGAAAGTAGTCCTGCCAAATATGTGTTCCAACCATTTAGTAAACCAGCTGATCCTAATGTTCACACTTGAGATACTGACGACATGTGATATACAACTGGTCTACTGTAACCCCACCACACACACACACACACACACACACACACTTGCAGAACTTTACATACTGCTTTTATAATATTACTAATCCTATACTGTAGACTATACATAGTCAACTGGACATATCTGTAGTCATATCGCACATACTCATAACTACACTGCTCCTAAAACACTACTGTTAACACTGTCTACTGTTACTGTTAATCCTATACTCCATGGTCAACTGTACATAATATGTGGTCATGTTACCCATGTGGGAAGGCAGGGGTGGGAGGGCTATGGTCTACTTTGAAATGTATTTGTATAGAAAATGTGGTCATATTGCACATATACTCATAATTACACAGCTCTTATAATGCTGCTGTTCATACACACACACACACACACACACACACACACACAAACACACACACACATCCTTACTGTACTTAGCCATACTTAGCTGTATACTCTACATATCATACTGTTTGTGTTGCACTATGTCTTATACTGTTCATACTGCACTAGTTCACACTGCGCTACCTAAATCATTCCTTCAAATGTACTCTGCACTTTAGACCTGCTGCTTTTATAGCACTTCAGGTTGGACGCTGCTTTTAGTCTCTCTGTGCTTGTAGGCTACACAGCACAATTACAACAGAGTTTCATCTAATTCAATTTAATTTAACATGTGCATACACAACAGAACAAAATAATGACTAGATTAGATGATTAGTAAAGTACTAAATCATAGCTTACCTGTGAGCCTATTCAGCCTAAAATGGAGGCATATGCACCTATGCGCTAAATGGTTTCCTCATACGCAAACAACAGGCTACTGTGGAACGCGCGCATCATTAAGACTGAACGCCAAGGTCATGACACTCAGCTGACACTCAGTCGTAAACGTTCAGTCCCAGCTTGTTTATCCACGCTCGTGCTGTTAATGATTTATCCATAGAAGAAGCTCAACATCCAAGTTTGGATATTGGCTGCGTTTCCCAAACACGTTAAGAAGCTCTTAACGCTAAGATCTTCTTTGGAGCGCTCTTAAGAACGCTGTGAAAGAAGAACGTGTTTCCCAGAGTCGCTCTTAGCTTAAGAAGATCTTTCACTAAGAAGGAAACGTAAGATCGAGCTGACCCACTCTTAACAGCCTTCTTAGCGATTCCTTCTTTGGAGCCTTCTTAAGTCCTTAAGAAAGATCGCATTTGGGAAGCGCGGCCAATGACTATTTTTCATAAGCTAGGGCCTAGGCTATATTACAGCTTTACTTGTTGAGCAGGGTAGGCCTATTGCTCCCCCTTCGTCTTCCTTCCTGGTATTCTGATCACACTGTTGCTTTTACTTTGGCTTTTGAATCTCAACTCCTCTGTCGCACATCTGTTACAGTATTATGACCTCCGTAGTACGTAGTACGGTGTACATTTTAGGACATCCTCAGACTCAGGTGTCAGACTCAGACGTCTTCCAAAACTGCCTCGTCTGATGATGACATTGAGGCAGTTTTATCTAAAGATGACAGATGTTTTTTTTGTCTCAAACTGACTCAGCGTCAGAAAAAAAAGAAGAAAAAGCATCTCAAAGAAGTCAGGTCTCAGAAAAAAACGCTGGCTGGAAAATCGGAGTCAGTCAGGTCTCAGGAAAAACGCTGTCAGAGCACACACACTCACATTCATGCACATGGGGTGTGTGTGTGTGTGTGTGTGTGTGTGTGTGTGTGTGTGTGTGTATGTATGTGTGTGTTTGTCTACAAACAAAAAAAACAAACACACACACACACACACACTCATGAAGCCCTCAAAACGAACAGACTATGCAACCATACTGTAAGTCATCTTACTGATGAAAAATTTTCACTACATGTTCCCATGTCCATCTTTATGAATGAAATACCACACTGTGCCATAGCACAGCTCTGCCAACAATCCACTGCTCACTGCTCTGTTCTGATGTTCTGTTCTGTTGTTCTGTTTTGTTGTTCTGTTGTTCTGTTGCTCTGTTCTGTTGTTCTGTTCTGTTCTGCTCATGTATTGAGTGTTTGCTGCTCGACCTTGCTCCACACCATGCGGCAGAGAGAGAGAGTGTGTGTGTGTGTGTGTGTGTGTGTGTGTGTGTGTGTGTGTGTGTGTGCACTGTGCAGTGAGTCCAGGAAGGTGGGCACCCTGCGCCCGCAGCACCCAGATCACCGTGGGCAACCCCACACACAGCCCCGAGATCACCAACGCCACCGTATTACTGATGCCAATGTGCTTGTGTACAGTGTGTGTGTGTGTGTGTGTGTGTGTGTGTGTGTGTGTGTGTGTGTGTGTGTGAGCAGTGCCCAGATCACCGTGGGCAACCCCACACACAGCCCCGAGATCACCAGCGCCACCGTATTACTGATGCCAATGTGCTTGTGTACAGTGTGTGTGTGTGTGTGTGTGTGTGTGTGTGTGTGTGTGTGTGTGAGCAGTGCCCAGATCAGCGTGGGCAACCCCACACACAGCCCCGGGATCACCAGCGCCACCGTATTACTGTGCTTGTGTACAGTATGTGTGTGTGTGTGTGTACAGTGTGTATTACTGATGCCAGTGTGCTTGCTGCCATGGAGACAGTTTTCACTTTAGAACAGGGAGCCCATCTCCCAGTTGGACAGAGCTGTGTGGTACAGCATCCTGGGAAGTGACAGAATCAAGTTTGGCAATATCAATACTCAATATCAATACTCAATATCAATTATTCTACAATGATTCTGTCATTATAACTAACATATTCAGACAGTATGTTACCCTAACGTCGTCAGGAGGCTAAATAGTCTGTTTTGATACTTATCATGTTGCAATAAGTTTAGAGCAGGACCTACTGTACTAGTTTGTCATGAAGGTTATACCACGAATATAGAGTCTACTAATGAAGAATACTGAATTGGTGAATACAGGCCTAATAAATGATTAATAACCAAGTGTTACCATGTTTTTATATATTCAAAACATCCTTTATTTACAATATTACTTACAATTGTTGCATTTACATAAGTGATTTAAAACATGTTAGTTCAAATATGAATGTGCTGCAACACTTATTTATGCACAGTGTAAAAACATGATCCAGGTGGAACACAATGGGATGAATTCATTAGGGTCCAGTTATCTGTAGATGTTTACAGTTTGGATGTTTCTTCAGTTCAGAGAGCAGCTGCCGTGTTGAGGGTCCAGGCTGATTCCCATACAGATCGAGCTCTCTGAGGGCTGATGGGTTTGATCTCAGTGCTGATGCTAAAGCTCTGAAGCCTTCATCTGTTATACTGCAGTATATCAGGCTATAGGAGAAAGAAGGAAACACTTCATCAGATCAGCTGAAGGACACACACAGATCAAAGAGGGAAGCAGTTATTTATTACCTGCGTGTGTGTGTGTGTGTGTGTGTGTGTGTGTGTGTGTGTGTGTCAGTGAGAGAGTGACTGACTGACTCAGTGGCGTGTGTGTATGTGTGTGTGTGTGTGTGTGTGTGTGTGTGTGTGTGTGTGTGTGTGTGTGTCATGTTATAGTCTGAGTGTTTGGTAGCACTTTATAATAACCATCCGTTATAAATGGTTAATTGATGCTTTATTTTGCAACTATAATTAAACATTTAATAACTTAATAATCATAAATTAATCATTTGTAGATAACAATCAATGATTACTAAACGCATAACTTACAAATACATTGTTATCAGCTTATGAAAAAAGAAACAATTTATATATATATAACATACGGAAAAATATCTGTTTAGTGATAAATTGATTTCAATTTATTTTATATCAATAAACTACATTATTATTGCAAAATATTGTATTATTAATAATGCCATATTGAGTTATTATTAATGATTATAATGTTGATTGTAGGCCTTTACATAGCCATATCCACAACGCCTATACATATTGCATAGATTGATTAACTATTGAACTATAAATGATGTTCTATTGATTAACAGTTATAGATAAACAATTACAATATTTGTTTTTTAGATGGCTATGATAAAGTTGGGCCTTAGTCTTTTATTTGTTAGTAAATCATTTGTAAACTATCTAAAAATGTCAGTATCATTAGCCTAAAGGATGGGAAATGACAGCGTCAAACCTTTTTTGGATGGCTATTATAAAGTTGCATCTCAGTCTTTTACATGTTAATAAACAATTTGTAAATTATCTAAAAATGTCAATCAATAACTGGAGAGAAAACCATCTATGAACATAATGTTTATTTGAAGTTTCACCAAAACAGTTTTGAAAGTTGACAAAACAAAATGATCATGACAATTTGATCATGGAAAACATTAGCCTACATCAAAATGAACCATTTCTTTTTACATTTCTTGGCAATATCGTGGAGTAGGCGACCCAGAGTGGACCATTGCGATCATTCCACTCAATTAAGGTGATCTTTAGCAAGTCAGCTGTCCGATTCCCCCTGCGTCATGAGATGTTCTCCTTGTAGACTAACTCAACCAGGCCCTCTCGATGTGCTGTGTGGCAACCTGTAGCCTATCTGCATTGACGAATGCTTGACTGTGTCAGGTTCACATAGGCCTACTCCTACCCAAGTGCAGGCAGTAGCTGACGATAGGCTCACCGCCATTCATCACTTAAAACTAAGGTCCCAGTTCTAATATTGTGGATGATGAGAGGTACCAGCTTGTCTTGTCCTTTTTGCCACTAGAACAGACGACATCTTTCGTGCATCACACCGAACATCCCAAACACGCACCTGTTTCCTTTTCAAGCCAGTTGCATTTAATCTTTCTAAATCAGTCTTCTCCTCTGCAACTATTTCATAAGCTTCTTTATTTTTTTTATTTCAATTAGTTGCACCTCCTTGCTAAACCAGGTATTTTGATTCCATAATGAAATGTCATTGCTCTGCGTTCCAGTTTGTGCCATGCAATACGCGCCAGAACAGAAGTGCATTGGTAGCTGTGAAGCTAGCAGCAATGGGGTGGAGAGAAACGTCAATATACAAAATACAAGCATTGACCGATGATACTGTCTTGCCATAATTTTATCAGCCTTCATTTACCATGGTTGGTTTCCAGTAATATGCTATGAATTATAAAATGTACAAATTATAAATCAACCTAGCAAGTTGCAAGCCCAAAGAGAGGGATCTCAAACTCTTATTTTGAAGTCAATGAATTCAGGAAACTACGTCTGAGGGTGATTAATCTTTCTTTTTTCGTTAGGTTATGTTGTTGTTAACAAGTTGCTAGTGACATGATCTGGAAGTATGTGGACTTATAAGAAGAAAATAAGCATATAATTACATTTCATTGTCATTTATCTCAGACACGAAATATCAAAAAGAAAAACTAGACATTTTACAAGGTCAGGGAAGATCAGGAAACTAGATGGTGAAACTAAATCGCCTGTAACCCTATCGACGACGATGGCGGTTGCAGAGGAGAAGACTTGTTAGCCAGAGCCCGTCTACGTTATTAGACATTCTCTGGGGTCTCCTACTCCACGAGATGTAAACAGAAGTTGTCCATTTTGATTTGATGATCATTGTTTTGTCAAATGTTTTGGTGAAACTTCAAATAAACATTGTATTCATAGTTTGCATTCCAGTTATTGATTGCCATTTTTAGATAATTTACAAATTGTTTATTAACATGTAAAAGACTATGATGCAACTTTATAATAGCCATCCAAATTTTTCTCCAAAAAAGGTTTGATGCAAGTCATCTCCCATAAATGAATGATATTTACATGTTTAGATAGTTTACAAATGATTTACTAACAAATAAAAGACCAAGACCCCACTTTATCATAGCCATCTGAAAAACAGATATTGTAATTGTTTTTCTAACTAGCTGTTAATCCATAGAACATCATTTATAGTTCAACAGTTAATCGACCTATGTAATATACATAAATGTTGTGTATATGGCTATGTAAAGGCCTACAATCAACATTATAATCATTAACAATAACTCAATATATAATTATTAATAATACGATATTTGCAATGATAATGTAGCTTACTAATATAAAATAAACTGAAATCAAGTTATCACTAAACAGATATCTTTTATATGTTGCATATAAGTAAAATGTTTCTTTTTTCATAAGCTGATAATAAAGTATGTGTAAGTTATATGTTTAGTAATCATTGATTGTTATCTACAAATGATTAATTTATGATTATTAAGTTATTAAATGTTAAATTATATTTGCAAAATAAAGCATCAATTAACCATTTATAACGGATGGTTATTATAAAGTGCTACCGAGTGTTTTACTGAAGCTTTTATTTCTTGTTTTATTCTTCTTCATTTTAATTTATTACCCTAACATACTGTTATTTTTTATTTTAATCCATGACTCCACATATACTACTCTCATGTGGCTGCTCATGAGCTCAAAGGGTATCTCTGTGTACAGTGTTTTATGGTGGTACTGCACTTTAAATATCAATAAACTTGAAACTTGAAACTTGAGTGATTTCTGAAGGTGAGTGAGAGATTGACTGACTGACTCAGTGGTGTGTTTGTGTTTGAGTAAGAAAAAAGAGATACAAACACAGTGTCAAATTTCCTTCATTTCCTTTTGGATCAACATTACCGTCAAATTTACAATACTTTGTGTCTGTCTGTCTGTCTGTCCGTCAGTCCGTCCGTCTGTGTGTACGTGTGTGTGTGTGTGTCATGTTATAGTGTGAGTGATTTCTGCAGTTGAGTGAGAGACTGACTGACTCAGTGGTGTGTTAGTGTTTGAGTGAGAAAAAGAGATAAAAACACACTGTCAAATTCACTGATAGCAACTCAGTATTTGGTCTTGTGATACTCACTCTAGTTTCTCCAGTTTACAGTTGGGATCCTCCAGAAGAGAAGAAAGATGCTTCACTCCTGAGTCTCCTGCTTTATTCCTACTCAGCTGCAGCTCTCTCATGTGTGAGGGGTTTGATCTCAGTGCTGATGCAAGAGCTCTGAAGCCTTCCTCTCCAATACTGCACCATGGCAGGCTGTAGAGAGAAGTAGGAGAAATACGTAATCTTCATTTCCTTTTGGACAGTCAACATTACTCTCACATTTACAATATGTGTGTGTGTGTGTGTGTGTGTGTGTGTGTGTGTGTGTGTGTGTGTGTGTGTGTTACAGGCCCCCGGCCTTGCCTCTTCCCTGGCCGTGCTTCTCGTTTCTCGTCCGCAGGTGATTGGAGGCAATTGGCTAATTAGGTGCACCGGTGCACAGGTCAC
This sequence comes from Sardina pilchardus, assembly GCF_963854185.1. Classification (NCBI taxonomy): domain Eukaryota; kingdom Metazoa; phylum Chordata; class Actinopteri; order Clupeiformes; family Clupeidae; genus Sardina; species Sardina pilchardus. The sequence goes on along the minus strand of NC_085009.1, from coordinate 30,585,555 downwards.
CTGATGGGTCTTAAGGCGCTGGAGTTCCTCCCACTGAGAGCGGTGGACTTGAGGCTTGAGCAGAGCAGCAGACTAACTTCAAGAACGCTGTCCTGGCTTGCTTGGAGTCGCCCTTGAGTTTTGCGTCTGAAGCTGGCCGGCCGCCGCTTTTGGGCAACTTTGGACTTTCGTTTCGGGCAAAATAAATTGTTAAATTGCTTTCTGTTGTTGCGCCCATTTACGACGTAACAGTGTGTTAGTGTGTGTTTGTTGTGTTTGTGTGTAAGTGGGTGACTAAATAAAGGAGGGAGGGTGTGATTCAGTGATGTGTGTATGTGTGAGTGTTAGTCAGTGATTGAGTCATTGAGTGACTGACTGACTCAGTGGTGAGTTTGTCTTTGAGTAAGAAAAACAGATAAAGTATTTGGTCTTGTGATACTCACTCTAGTTTCTCCAGTTTACAGTTGGGATTCTCCAGAAGAGAAGAAAGATGCTTCAGTCCTGAGTCTCCTGCTTCATTCCCACCCAGCTGCAGCTCTCTCATGTGTGAGGGGTTTGATCTCAGTGCTGATGCAAGAGCTCTGAAGCCTTCCTCTCCAATACTGCAGCTATACAGGCTGTAGAGAGAAGTAGGAGAAATACTTCATCTTCATTTCCTTTTGGACAGTCAACATTACTGTCACATTTACAATGCACTTTGTGTGTGTGTGTGTGTGTGTGTGTGTGTGTGTGTCTTGTTGTAGTGTGAGTGATTGTGTAAGTGAGTGAGAGAGTGACTGACTGACTCAGTGGTGTGTTCTAGGGCTGTCAAAATTGCTCAAAAATGCTAAAAAAAAACAGATTGATTCGAATATATTTGAATATCTGGTTGCGCATTTTGTCAATGTTGCGCATTACGTCAATAACAGGACAAATTAATACAAAGAGACATAACTACTTGTAAGAGGTAGTTCATTTAAGTATAAACATATTTGACAACGTATTGATACTGAAAAACAAGTAAATCAAAGGTCAAGACCGCAGACCTCATTCTCGCTCGCTTGCTCTCTCACACTCACACACACACTTTCTCACTCTCACCCGCACCCTCGCGCTCTCTGTGCAAAACGGTTCAAATGAACAACAACAATAAACAAATGTTGAGTGCTGATCAAGAGTTTTGTACAAGCAATTTAAGGTCGTGACTCTCGTCCCAAATATAGCAGGCTTCATTCAGTGATTGAAACAAATATTATTCAATTCGGCTAATTGAAGTTTTACAGTGATACAAAACCCGACTTTAGTTTCATGTGCTGTTACATTGCGTCGTTAATCGGATTCTCGGCTTTCAATCCCAAAAGTTGTTGTTTCGATTCTATTGGTGACTGTTACACTAGGGATACAGTACCTCATTGCTTGACAGAACTCCTGAAGCCTGCCCCATCCATGACACTGATCGCTCTCCTTACAAATGAACCAAATTCATTTCTGCGTGATGGCCTGCTGAAATGGACGCTTAAGAGCGTGGCATTGTACGCCAAAAGCATGAAATGCATCAAATAACACGGCAAATGACTTAAGAAACCGGCGTGTCATTCTACACCTTTTGGTGAGATCAGGCTGCCCCTTCTCTTGTTGCAGACAGAGCTTGTGGCAGTGGGAGTGCAAAATAAGTGTCATTATACCACTGCTTGGTCAAATTTCTTATTGTGATGCGCTATTTGGAACGTGCATTATTTTTCGATATACCGCACGGCTATGAAGTAGTTCCCTTCTTTTGGGCTTATTACACTTGAATATTAATTCGCAAATGTGAATGTAACGGTAAAAACAGCCATGTTGTATCTAAGACAGCGGCAATATTTACGAAAGTGATAGTAGCAGTGGTATAAGCGGGATAATCAACTCCGCGCCGTGTGCGTTTCTAGGAAAATAATGCACTTATCGAAGTGTAAAGTCCCCTCCGCCTGCGGCGTCGGGTCCTTATTACCACTTCGAACGTGCATTATTTTCCTATAAACGCACGGCGCGTCGTTGATTATCCCTTACATACGTGGCTGTTTAGCTGTAGTTCCACACAATATGCTATGCTCATTTGGGTGCACGTTTTTGAGATGTGACCTCATTACTAGTGGTCGAATGGTATGCTAACTGTATCTTACATACATACTACTTGATTTCACGGCATCAAAAATCCAAAGTAGCCTAGGCTTCTTAAAAAGTTCTTGTCTACTTTGTACTTGTACAAGGCTTTTTAGATTTTGGGTGGTTAAAATCACTTTCTCTGCTGCGGTCGAGTTGGGCTCTGCACGTTCTGCCGTCTTCCAACTTTCAATAATGACTGTGCAACTCCTTCAATAATGACTGTGCTTGACTGTGCGACTCCTGTCAGCTGTCCCTGACCCCTCAGGCAGCGCATCCACTCACAAAGCAGACAGCAGCGACTCTGCTACTGCAGGCGTGTTTTTATACATTTGAATATTAATTTTCAAAATCTGATTTTTAAAACTATTTGAATATAAATTCGGATATAGAATATTCGTTGACAGCCCTAGTGTGTTTGTGTTTGACAGAAAAAGAGATAAAACACAGAATCGAATTCATTCTCAAACTCAGTATTTGTTCTTGGAATACTCACTGTATATATTCTAGTTTACAATTGGGATCCTCCAGAAGAGAAGAAAGATGCTTCACTCCTAAGTCTCCTGCTTCATTCCCACTCAGCTGCAGCTCTCGCATGTGTGAGGGGTTTGATCTCAGTGCTGATGCAAGAGCTCTGAAGCCTTCCTCTCCAATACTGCAGTGATCCAGGCTGTAGAGAGAAGTAGGAGAAATACTTCATCTTCATTTCCTTTTGGACAATCAACATTACTGTCACATTTACAATACTCTGTGTGTGTGTGTGTGTGTGTGTGTGTGTGTGTGTGTGTGTGTGTGTGTGTGTGTGTGTGTGTGTGTGATAGCAACTCAGTACTTGGTCTTGTGATACTCACTGTAGTTTCTCCAGTTTACAGTTGGGATCCTCCAGAAGAGAAGAAAGATGCTTCACTCCTGAGTCTCCTGCTTCATTCCCACCCAGCTGCAGCTCTCTCATGTGTGAGGGGTTTGATCTCAGTGCTGATGCAAGAGCTCTGAAGCCTTCCTCTCCAATACTGCACTTATCCAGGCTGTAGAGAGAAGTAGGAGAAATACTTCATCTTCATTTCCTTTTGGACAATCAACATTAATGTCAAATGTACAATGCTCTTTGTGTTTGTGTGTGTGTGTGTGTGTGTGTGTGTGTGTGTGTGTGTGTGTGTGTTTTGTCATAGTGTGAGTGATTGTGTAAGTGAGTGAGAGAGTGAGAGAGTGACTGACTGACTGACTCAGTGGTGTGTGTGTGTGTGTGTGTGTGTGTGTGTCGTGTTATAGTCTGAGGGATTTCTACAGGTGAGTGACTGTCAAATTTACAATGCACTTTATGTGTGTGTGTGTGTGTGTGTGTGTGTGTGTGTGTGTGTGTGTGTGTGTGTGTGTGTGTGTGTGTGTGTGTGTGTGTGTGTGTGTGTGTGTGTGCGTGTGTGTGTTTGTGCGTTTTGTCATAGTGTGAGTGATTGTGTAAGTGAGAGAGAGAGTGACTGACTGACTCAGTGGTGTTTGTTTGTGTGTGTGTGTGTGTGTATGTGTGTGTGTGTGTGTGTGCGTGTGATAGCAACTCAGTACTTGGTCTTGTGATACTCACTGTAGTTTCTCCAGTTTACAGTTGGGATCCTCCAGAAGAGAAGAAAGATGCTTCACTCCTGAGTCTCCTGCTTCATTCCCCCACAGCTGCAGCTCTCTCATGTGTGAGGGGTTTGATCTCAGTGCTGATGCAAGAGCTCTGAAGCCTTCCTCTCCAATACTGCAGTGATTCAGGCTGTAGAGAGAAGTAGGAGAAATACTTCATCTTCATTTCCTTTAGGACAATCAACATTAATGTCAAATGTACAATGCTCTTTGTGTGTGTGTGTGTGTGTGTGTGTGTGTGTGTGTGTGTGTGTGTGTGTGTGTGTGTGTGTGTGTGTGTGTGTGTGTGTGTGTTTTGTCATAGTGTGAGTGATTGTGTAAGTGCGTGAGAGAGTGACTGACTGACTGACTCAGTGATGTGTGTGTGTGTGTTGTGTTACAGTGTGAGTGATTTCTACAGGTGAGTGACTGTCAAAATTACAATGCACTGTGTGTGTGTGTGTGTGTGTGTGTGTGCGCGCGCGTGTGTGTGTGTGTGTGTTTTGTCGTAGTGTGAGTGATTGTGTAAGTGAGTGAGAGTGACTGACTGACTCAGTGTTGTGTGTGTGTGTGTGTGTGTGTGTGTGTGTGTGTGTGTGTGTGTGTGTGTGTGATAGCAACTCAGTATTTGGTCTTGTGATACTCACTGTAGTTTCTCCAGTTTACAGTTGGGATCCTCCAGAAGAGAAGAAAGATGCTTCACTCCTGAGTCTCCTGCTTCATTATCACTCAGCTGCAGCTCTCTCATGTGTGAGGGGTTTGATCTCAGTGCTGATGCAAGAGCTCTGAAGCCTTCCTCTCCAATACTGCAGCATGACAGCCTGTAGAGAGAAGTAGGAGAAATACCTCATCTTCATTTCCGTTTGGACAATCAACATTAATGTCAAATGTACAATTCTCTTTGTGTTTGTATGTGTGTGTGTGTGTGTGTGTGTGTGTGTGAGTGTGTGTGTGTGTGTGTGTGTTTTGTCAAGGTGTGAGTGATTGTGTAAGTGAGTGAGAGAGTGACTGACTGACTGACTCACTCAGTGGTGTGTGTGTGTGTGTGTGTGTGTGTGTGTGTGTGTGTGTGTGTGTGTGTGTGTGTGTGTGTGTGTGTGTGTGTGTCGTTTTATAGTGTGAGTGATTTCTACAGGTGAGTGACTGTCAAATTTACAATGCACTTTGTGTGTGTATGTGTGTGTGTGTGTGTGTGTGTGTGTGTGTGTGTGTGTGTGTGTGTGTGTTTTGTCATAGTGTGAGTGATTGTGTAAGTGAGGGTGAGAGTGACTGACTGACTCAGGTGTGTGTGTGTGTGTGTGTGTGTGTGTGTGTGTGTGTGTGTGTGTGTGTGTGTGTGTGTGTGTGTGTGTGTGTGTGTGTGTGATAGCAACTCAGTACTTGGTCTTGTGATACTCACTGTAGTTTCTCCAGTTTACAGTTGGGATCCTCCAGAAGAGAAGAAAGATGCTTCACTCCTGAGTCTCCTGTTTTATTCCCACTCAGCTGCAGCTCTCTCATGTGTGAGGGGTTTGATCTCAGTGCTGATGCAAGAGCTCTGAAGACTTCCTCTCCAATACTGCACTTATCCAGGCTGTAGAGAGAAGTAGGAGAAATACTTCATCTTCATTTCCTTTTGGACAATACACATTAATGTCAAATGTACAATGCTGTGTGTGTGTGTGTGTGTGTGTGTGTGTGTGTGTGTGTGTGTGTGTGTGTGTGTGTGTGTGTGTGTGTGTGTGTGTGTGTCTGTGTGTGTGTGTGTGTGTGTGTGTGTGTGTGTGTGTGTGTGTGTGTGTTTTGTCATAGTGTGAGTGATTGTGGAAGTGAGTGAGAGAGTGACTGACTGACTGACTGACTCACTCAGTGGTGTGTGTGTGTGTGTGTGTGTGTGTATGTGTCGTGTTATAGTGTGAGGGATTTCTACAGGTGAGTGACTGTCAAATTGTGTGTGTGTGTGTGTGTGTGTGTGTGTGTGTGCGTGATAGCAACTCAGTACTTGGTCTTGTGATACTCACTGTAGTTTCTCCAGTTTACAGTTGGGATCCTCCAGAAGAGAGGAAAGATGCTTCACTCCTGAGTCTCCTGCTTCATTCACACTCAGCTGCAGCTCTCTCATGTGTGAGGGGTTTGATCTCAGTGCTGATGCAAGAGCTCTGAAGCCTTCCTTCCCAATACGGCAGTTACCCAGACTGTAGAGAGAAGTAGGAGAAAAACTTCATCTTCATTTCCTTTAGGACTGATCAACATTAATGTCAAATGTACAATGCTCTTTGTGTGTGTGTGTGTGTGTGTGTGTGTGTTTTGTCATATTGTGAGTGATTGTACCCACTAATCTGCTGTTTGCAACATCACTACTTATTACTACTATTGCTACAATGATTAGACAATTTTTCCCAAACTGATACGAGTACAAGTATTTACATTTGTGTACTTGCCGATACCAAGTACCGATATTTCTACCACAAAATAACTAGCATAAAATTGCAATGACTTTTCTTCTCTGCTCTGATTGTTACAATAAGCATAAAATAAATATTGACAATAATGACTATCAAAAAAAAAATCTAAAATAAGCCTCCACACTGGCACTGTGTCCATATCTAAATTGAACAAATGATGAACTAGAATATTTGGTAACACTCCATAATAAGGGTCCTTAACTAGTCATAAACTAACCCTTTGTTAATATTTGTTAAAGGTAGGGTATGGAATTAGCTTTGTTGGCCATTTTTGCAAAATCACTTGAAATCCTATTCCTAACCCACTTATAGCCACTAAGTTGGAAGCACTGAAATGGAAATTAAACACGTCAATCATCTGCGGAACGGGCAGGGCTCGAAAAACTCCGGAAAAATATTTCAGGAGATAATCGCCCTGGTAAGAACAAACCAGATTCTTTTTTTTTAAAGGTTATTTTTTGGGCTTTTTATGCCTTTAATTGGACAGGACAGTAGAGAGAATGACAGGAAGCGAGTGGGAGAGAGAGCTGGGGTGGGATCCGGAAAGGACCACGGGGCGGGAATCGAACCCGGGTCGCCGGCGTGCGGTGCAGGTGCCCCAGCCAGTTGCGCCACGGCTGGGGCCAACAAACCAGATTCTGTTCAAATATACACACCTATGGCTACTGAACCATGTACTACAACCCTTTGGAGGTGAATAAATAATGTAATTGGGGAAGTTGATGTGAGTGATTGTATGGAGACTAGAGCTCATAGTGCTGTAGACGCCAGGCTGGCATTTCATTTAGCCTGGCTCGCTCTCGCGCTGCGCATTTGAATTGTCGCTCGTGCATGGAGGGCGGGACTTGAGGTTGTATATGTTCAAATTCTGCCGTCCGTTTTGCGAATTCCGTACCCAACCTTTAATTGTTACTAAAATATCTATTTGCCACAAGTTAATGGTTTTTTTTAACTTGCCAAATAGATTTAAAACTTTTGCCAAATAGATATTTTAGTAACAATTAACACATATTAACAAAGGGTTAGTTAATGACTAGTTTGCTATTCATTGAGGACCCTTATTATGGAATGTTACAGAATATTTTGCATTATAAAATCTGATAGCACAACAAAGCGTGATACCACGGACTCTACTGTGGACCTTTGTAAAATTGTAGTGGCTCCTTTAAGAACTCAGAGCGAGCAGCCAGACTATGTGCCACCTAACGCGAGAGGGAAAGAGAGAAGATGCTTCTGCCAAAGCGGTTAGTGGAGGAGACTTATGTATTGTTTAAACTATTGGCCATTGAATAAAGCAGTGATTTCTCACACACTATGGGTGCGTCTCAACCTCTCACCTCGATGCTCGTTCCCACTGATCTATAACTAACACTGGATAGACTATCCCATTTTTGCCGCCCCATCATTCTTTATGTAGATCATTGAGGACGAGGACTGAGGAAGGAAGGGAGGATGTATAAAAGATGAATGAGAGGCACCCTATGTCTTGCATCTGCCTGTTGCTCATGACATAGGCTACAGTAGAAGTGAATTGAGCACTGACTTCGATCTTGTATGATCCGACAAATGTCGACGATGACGATCTGGACTCGCGTAAAGACAGGGAAGGGTAACATTTTTCATTCTAAAAAAGGCAAAATGTGTGCTAACAGAACACTATGCAAATTAGATGTATCTACTGAAAAAGAAACTCTAACTAGGCTACACTCAACTAAGTGCATGCCACATGCATGAAATAAGCATTGTGAGTAGGCTTCATGAAAGCCTACAGGTAGTGACTGTTTGTTAAACAAAACTGTAATCAAGTGGTATCGGGGAAGTTTTACGAGTACAAGTACGAGTACGAGTATATGGACCCAATATCAACCCAATCCCTATGCCAGTATTGGTATCGGGCCATCCCTAACTAGAATGTCTTACCTGAGTGTCTCCAGTGCACAGTTTGGGTTACCCAGTCCAGTGCACAGTTCTTGGACCCCAATATCTCCAATACTGTTGGCACTGAGGTCCAGATTTTTCAGTTTTGAAGACGATTTGGTGAGGACAGATGCCAGACCTGCACAGCTCCTCTCAGTGAGCCCACAACTGTTGAGCCTTAAATGGGAAAACATTCCACCGGTTAGCAGACTCTCTAGAAAGGACTGTGACACCATAAGACCATTAGTGTTGTTGTGCTTCTGAATCATACTTAAAGGAACCGTATGTAAGACATGTATTTCAATCAATCATAAAATGGCCCTGATATGTCACTAGACATTAAAGAATCATGCTCATATCACTGACAACAGCAGTACAGCCAGTATATTTTTTAAAAAAAGGGGGAGGGGGGGGGGGGGGGGGGGGTACACCGCTCTACAGTATTTTGTAAGTGATTGCAGTACCAGTTTTGGCCAAAATCCTACATACAATTCTTTATTATTGACATATATATTACTTATTGTCAATGTAAATGTTAACCCCCCCTCACACACATTTTCTGTCCATAGCTTTTGTTATCCTACTTACAGAGCTTTTTGGGATTCCTCCACTACTGGCTGCAGCCTTAGGAGACATTCATCAGACCTGCTGTACTTCTTCAAATCAAACACATCCAGCTTTTCTTCTGACGTCAGAAGCACAAACACGAGAGCTGACCACTGTGTGGATGAAAGATTGGCTTCAGAAAGTGTCCCTGCACTCAGGAAGCTCTGGACCTCCTCCACTAAGGAGTGATCATTGACTTCATTCAGACAGTGGAAGAGGTTGAGAACTCTTTCTGATGATGGTATCTCCCTGATCTTTGTTTTTATGTAGCTGCCTATCTCTTCTTTGCTCTCATGTTGTACTTTATTTATCAAGCCTCTCAAGAGTCTCTGGTTGGATTCCAGAGAGAGGCCAAGAAGAAACCGGAGGAACAGATCAAAGCGCCCATCTTCATGTTCCAATGCTTTGTCCACAGCACTCTTCTGTAAGGTGGTCATGGGTTCGTCATTTGTTTGCCATTTCAGACGTTGAAACACTGTTCTGGGGGGTTGCTGTGGGGACATGAGATCTTTCCCCTCAGTTATTAACATCAGGATCACGTACAAAGCTGCAAGGTACTCCTGGATGCTCAGATGCACAAAGCAGTACAATTTTTCCTGATGAAGGCCTGGCTCTTCTCGAAAGATCTGGGTGCAGATTCCACAGTGTACTGCTGCCTCTCTGACATCAATACCACTCTCTCTCAGGTCATCTTCATAAAAGATCAGGTTGCCCTTCTCCAGCTGCTCGTAGGCCAACTTTCCAAGAGCAAGGAGACTAGCCTGGTTCCACTGGGGATCTGTGTCATAAACTCCTTCAAACTTCAGACTCCTCTGCTTGGTTTGAAAAACAAGGAAATATGTGTACATCTCTGTCAAAGTCTTTGGAACTTGCTGACTTCCTTTAGTCTTGAGAAGTGATTCAATAACAGTAGCTGCAATCCAGCAAAACACTGGTATGTGGCACATAATGTGGAGGCTTCTTGATGATTCTATGTGAGTGATAACTTTGCTGGCAAGATTCTCATCACTGATCCTCTTCCTGAAGTACTCCTCCTTCTGAGCGTCGCTAAAACCTTGTACTTCTGTGACCCGGTCGACACACTCGGGAGGGATTTGATTGGCTGCTGCCGGTCGAGAGGTGATCCAAAGGAGAGCAGAGCGAAGCAAATCACCCTTGATGAGATTTGTCAGCAGAACATCTAATGAAGTGACCTTTGTCACGTCAGTCAAAATGTCATTTTTCTGAAAGTCTAATCGCAGTCGACACTCGTCCAGACCATCAAAGATGAACAACACTTTGTACTTCCACTGGCTAGAAAAAGTTAACTGCTTAATTTCTGAGAAAAAGTGTTGAAGAAGATCCATCAAAGAGAGCTGTTTGTCTTTCATGCAATTGAGCTCCCTGAAAGGCAGTGGAAATATGAAGTGGATATCCTGGTTTTCGGTGCCCTCAGCCCAGTCCAGGATGTACTTCTGAACTGAGACAGTTTTGCCAATGCCAGCTACTCCCTTCGTGATGACACTTCTGATTGGTTTGTCTTGGCCAGGTAAGGGCTTAAAGATGTCTCTGCATTTGATTGGTGTCTCCTGTCCAGCTGGTCTCTTGGATATGGACTCTATCTGCCTGACTTCATGCTCCTCATTTACTTTCCCACTTCCTCCCTCTGTGATGTAGACCTCAGTGTAGATCTTTTCTAGGAGAGCAGAGTTGCCTTGTTTGGGCATTCCTTCAAACACACTCTTGTACTTGTTCTTGAGATTTCTCTTCAGCTCAGTCTGCCACACTACACAGAGTTCAGCTACAGAATAGCATAAAACAAAAAAATGTTAAATGTAAAACCCTGTTAAACTCCAAACTAGCAACAGAGCAATTGCCCCCATACGTCCAATGTGTCTTTTACACGTTTTAGTGCTTTATTGATGTTTAATTACAAATGGAAATAAAATATCTACTTATCAATAGGGCTATTGTTAAGAGCTAATCGTGATTATGATTTCCAACAATTATAAAAATAGCATAATCGAAATATAATGATTATTATATTAACTCTTTAGATGTTTTGGATTGTTGGATTATATTTAACAATCAATTTAAACATTTTAATAAAGTACATTTTCAATTTGGATTATATTTCCGAAATCACTGAGTAATCACGTGTAATACAAATCGTGATCTCAATTGAACAAAATAATCGTGATGATGATTTTACCATATTCGAGCAGCCCTACTCAACAATACATAAAATACAAGACACTCAAGACACCCAAGAAATGGCTATTTTCTGTTTCTCTAATGTAGCTCTCTTATTTTAGTGATCAAAACCATAGGTAACAGAATTAAATGAACATGTCTTACTCTCTTGGAGTTTGTCAGCAATATTGTTCTGCTTCATGTTCCTCAGGAAGTGCAGTGCCATCTTGAAAGCCCCTTCTCTGGCATCACTCTCATCCTGCTCTTTACCCTCAAAGTGTTCTTGGTAATCTGGACTCACAATCTTCTCAAATCTCTTCAGCTCATTCTTCACAAAGGTGATGATCTTCTCCTCAAGCACCTGGTGTACAAATATCTGGTTTAACTTTGCATTACAATGCCCAGGTTTTGAATACTACAGTACATTGTTGTTGTTCTGTACAGTGTAAGGGATAATGTATTACCGCCGGTAATTATCGGAAAATTAGTCCCGACAGGATGAACAGAACCCCAGCACGCAGCGGAGTAAATACAGTAGTTCGCCACACTTGACAGTTGTAGGTGTTGCCTGGCAACGTACTTACTAGCTGAGTTTCACTTTCAATGAAATCCCATTGCAACCAGCGAACATGTAAATTAAAAGCACAAAACCCGTTGCCATTGACAGCGGCCATTTTGTAAGGGATAATGTATAGAACGCCGGTCATTATCGGAAAATAATTCCCGACAGGATGAACTGAACCCCGACGCGCAGCGGAGGGGTTTTGCTTCGTCCTGAAGGGAATTATTTTCAGATAATGACCGGCGTTCTATACATTATCCCTTACAAAATGGCCGCTGTCAATGGCAACGGGTTTTGTGCTTTTAATTTACATGTTCGCTGGTTGCAATGGGATTTCATTGAAAGTGAAACTCAGCTAGTTTCAGCTCGGCGTTCTATACATTATCGCGCTTATTATACGGCTACTTGCCAAAACGAGAAAATAAACTTATCTCAGTGTGTCTTTAGCAATGACTTGGCTACCGTTTCGTGGCTTCCGCTACAACTAGCAGAGTGAACCCGTTGCCATTGGCAGCGGTCATTATGCAAATGTAACGGACCGGTAGAACGTTGAGAGGCCCATTCAAAGTGAATGGGAGCTCCCTCAACATTCTAGAGAGCCGTATAATAAATAGATTTAACAGACCTCTGTACGTTGGGAAGGCCCATTCATGTGAATGTAACTTTCTGCAGTAATGTGAGGAGCCATGTAATAAAATTTTAAAAGTGTATATCAATGCAGCATGACATACTGTAGCTGCATCCAAACCTGGAATATGTGCTGGAGTTTCTTCTTGGTATACTGGTCACTGAAAGTATCTGATTTGGATTCTTCCATTTGACCACTGAGTAAAAACACAAATAGACTTCCATTAGTTGTGCATGCAAGCATGTTTAGAACACTGACATCTGTCCAATACCTAAACTAAAGATTTTGATGAACTGAACCAGAAATCTCTCTACTGAAAGGAAGTTGGAATTAATATCATAATATGCATAACATCTGCATCCTACATATTGTAGACCATCCTGTTTGATTTAGGTTAGCTGTTTGGCTGCACTATGTCAACAGATAATGAATTCTGCACCTGGCACCTTATATTTCAGAAATGCTGATACTAAGGGCTGATTTGAGGGTGTTTGTGTGACAGACTTGTTAGGCTGTGGAACTGACCCACGGCATGAATGCCCAATCAGGTTTGATGAACCTGTCTTATGTCCATCATATTTGTACAACGCCTCCCAGTCAAAATAGAAAACGCAGTATATAACTGTGTCATCAGATAGAACAAACTGCCCAGATTTCTCCCAAACCTAATTTTTTTTGCCATAATTGCTGCATAACTTTTGGTGTCAGCCATATTATCAGTGGAAGTCTCCTGAGTATAGCAAACACATCAAATAAACTACTGTATGGCTCTTAAGGGAAAAGAGAAAACACATATGTATTGTTCCTGACATATTTGGTAATTATGGCCTAAAAGGTTCCTGACCCCTCATCTAAATAGAAGCACAAGGAGTGATGAATGATGGAGATCCCATCCAGTAACTGAGTCTTTCCCAGGGGAAATAAAGCATCTGATTGCATATCACCTAGTTCTCTGTTTTAAGGACTTGCCTTGATCCATCTGTGACATCATCATGTTTGAAGTGTATGAAGCGATCCTCTGACCGGTCACTCTTCATGGACATACAAGTGGTCACAGGTGATGGAGGCCTCTCATGATGGAATGAGCTGTGCCATAAAAATAAAATATGTGACAAAAATACGTTGTGACCCATATAAAGCTGGGATACTCTGTGTAGTACAATACCTACATCTATGTAGAATAAACTATATACATTTAACCAGAAAATGGCACAGATATTATATTGATAACTTTGTTTCCATTATACTGTAAGCTGTGAACATGATCAACCACTCCATTATCAACCACAAAGAGCTCATTGTTTGAATGCTTTATGGACTTGCCTTGATCCATCTGTGCCCTCATCAGATTTGAAGTGTATGAAGCGATCCTCTGACCGGTCACTGTTCATGGACACACAAGTGGGCACAGGTGATGGAGGCCTCTCATGATGGAATGAGCTGTGGGGTAAACACAACAATGAGTTGCTATACACATTGTAGGGATATTCTTGATACTGTTTCCTTTATCCTCCATCACACAAATGTGCAAAGTGATCATGTTTATGTGCATGTTGTTGCACAAATAAACAATAGCTATTATTTCAAAATGCTATTATTTCCAAATCCATGAACAAATGCATGCACTAACTGCCCTTGAAGCACAACAAATTGACAGTTAGAAGTCTCTATGTTTTCTGTCTAAAAGTGGCTTTAACACCTTTAGAATATTAGACAGAAGTTTAGCAAAAAACTTAAATGCAACTTCTTTAAGAAACATAATTCATATAATGTGCTAAGTAGCCTACCTTTGCCCCTTTAGACTGCCGTCCTGTTTTGTATTGACTTGTTTTTCCATGTTTTAGCCACTCTGCATATCAGTCAAATGAATCTCATCATGACAAGCTACAATACAAAATATAGCCGCAAGCGGCGATGGCGGGCCCGAGCACCTGCGGTACGGACACGTGACATTTGCGGAATCTAACAAAGCAACACGTACTTGTTGGTGGGCATGTGCATGAGCAACACACATGCCCACCAAATTTGGTTAATTTTCATCAATGTATGTGTCAACCACAACAGACAACAAGCTAGGTGGCGCTATAGAGTCCCAAAGCCACACCCAAGGCCAAAGCTCTGTCTCTGATTAGTGGCAGCATTAACACACAAGCGTACCTAATTGTCGTGTATGTATGTGTCATCAATAATAGACAATGTGCTAGGTGGCGCTATAGAGTCCCTAAGCCTCACCCTAGGCCAGAGCTCTATCCCTGACAAGCAGTAGCAATAGCACACATGCCCACCAAATGTGGTTCATTTTCGTGAATGTATCAACCACAACAGACAATGGGCTAGGTGGCGCTATAGAGTCCCTAAGCCACACCCTAGGCCAGAGGTCTGTTTCTGACTTGCGGCAGTAATAACACACAAGCTCACCAAATTTGATTCATTTTCGTGAATGTATATGTCAACCAAAACAGCTAACACACTAGGTGGCGCTATTGAGTCCCTAAGCCACACCCTCAGCCAGAGCTCTGTCTCTGAATACCTATAGCAAAACACATGCCCACCAAATTTGGTTCATTTTTGTGAATGTAAGTGTCAACCACAACAGACAATACGCTAGGTGGCGCTATAGAGTGCCTAAGCCACACCTGAGGCCAGAGCTCTGTCTTTATCTAGCGGCAGCAATAACACACAAGCCCACCAAATTTGGTTAATTTTTGTGAATGTTTGTATCAACCACAACAAACAATGCTCTAGGTGGCGCTATAGAGTCCCTAAGCCACACCTTTGGCCAGAGTTTGTCTCTGACTTGCAATAGGAATAACACACAAGCCCATCAAATTTGGTTCATTTTAGTGAATGTTTGTGTCAACCACAACAGATAACGTACTGCTAGGTGGCGCTATAGAGTCCCTAAGCCACACCCTTGGCTAGAGCTCTGTCTCTGACTAGCAATAGCAATAACACACATGCCCACCAAATTTGGTTCATTTTCGTGAATGTTTGTGTCAACCACAACAGATAACGTGCTGCTAGGTGGCGCTATAGAGTCCTTAAGCCACACCCTTGGCTAGAGCTCTGTCTCTGACTAGCAATAGCAATAACACACATGTCCACCAAATTTGGTTCATTTTCGTGAATGTTTGTGTCAACCACAACAGATAACGTGCTGCTAGGTGGCGCTATAGAGTCCCAAAGCCACACCTTAGGCCAGAGCTCTGTCTCTGACTAGCAGAAGCAATTCCACATATAGCTGCCAAATTACATCCAATTCAAACCCTTTTTTCTGCCAATAACACCAACTTCCTGTTTCTTAATAAAACGCCATAATTCAAACCTTCGCCATTTCGATATACTTTTGAAATTCAAAAATCTGGTCGCAATTCCTCTCGGGCAACCCCTCAAGATCATTTTAGTGCTTATATGACATGATTTCGATAAACCGTCTAGGAGAAGTGTTTCAAAATACGTGATGTGCAAAAATCATAATCATAATCATAACTCAAATTATTTTGAGATTTACTATATCGTTTAAATGTAAAAGTTGTTCAGATTAATACAACACATATGCCCACCAAATTTGGTTCATTTTCGTGAATGTATGTGTCAACCACAACAGACAGCGCGGTAGGTGGCGTTATAGAGTCCCTGAGCCACACCCTAGGCCAGAGGTCTGTCTCTCAGTAGAGGCATCAATTCTACAGGTAGCTGCCAAATTTCAAGAGTTTTAGAGCATGCCACGTTGGTGAAAAAGGGCAAAACATTCCGGTAAGAGGAAAATACTATAATAAGAATAATAATCTGAGCAAAAACAATAGGGCCTTGCACCTACGGTGCAGCCACTTTCAGTGGCCGCACCTCGGTGCTCGGGCCCTAATAATAATAATAATAATAATAATCTGAGCAAAAACAATAGGGCCTTGCACCTACGGTGCAGCCACTTTCAGTGGCCGCACCTCGGTGCTCGGGCCCTAAATATAGCCGCAAGCGGCGATGGCGGGCCCGAGCACCAGCGGTGCGGAGACCTGTGAGATTTTGGAATCTAACAAAGCAACATGTGCGTGTTGGTGGGCATGTGCATGAGCAACACACATGCCCACCAAATTTGGTCAATTTTCCTGAATGTATGTGTCAGCCACAACAGACAATATGCTAGGTAGCGCTATAGAGTCCCTAAGCCACACCCTAGGCCAGAGCTCTATCTCTGACTATCGATAGCAATAACACTAGACAGACACAGACAGAGGGGGTAGAGACAAATGGATCAATAGAATAGAATATACACTTTTTTGATCCCGTGAGGGAAATTTATTTCTCTGCATGTAACCCAATTTAACCAAATTAGTGAACACACACAGCACACAGTGAACACACAGTGAGGTGAATCACACACTGACCCAGAGCAGTGAGCTGCCTGCCCAACCAGCGGTGCTGGGGGAGCAGTGAGGGGTTAGGTGCCTTGCTCAAGGGCACTTTAGTGGTGGACTGGTTGGGGATTGTACCGGCAACCTTCCAGTTACAAGCCCCAAGCCCTAACCAGTAGGCCACGGCTGCCCAGAGTGAAGGAGGGAGGGAGGAAAGAGGGAGGGAGGGTGTGTGTGTGTGTGTGTGTGTGTGTGTGTGTGTGTGTGTGTGTGTGTGTGTGTGTGTGTGTGTGTGTGTGTGTGTGTGTGTGTGTGTGTGTGTGTGTGTGTGTGTGTGTGTGTGTGTGTGTGTGTGTGTGTGTGTGTGCGTCTGTGTGTGTGTGTGTGCGTGCGTGCGTGAGAGAGAGAGAGAATGACGGGGGAGGGGTGAGAGAGTGTCTGTGAGTCTGTGTAGAGAAGTAGCAGGGGACGAGAGAGACATGCAGCTGAGAGAGAGAGCACCTACTCCTGCTCAGCTAAATGGATGGAGTATAAGACATATGCAAACACAAATAAACCTAAATACTCACTTACTGTGAACATGGCTAAAGTCAAAATTTCAAAATTGCAGCATAGGTTGATATGATTATAATTATTCGTCAACTCGCTTCAAAATATTTTAGCTAAAACTGTGTCCACCACAATCATTAATGCACTTTTAAAAAACACAAACAACACCAAATTCAAAACTTTGCATATGACTGTCACTACAAACACACTAACTAATACTCCATCAAATTTCATCCAAATTAGTCACTGTTTTCTACCTATAACACCAACTTTCTGTTTCTTTTACAAGACACCTAGATTCAAACCTTCGCCATTTCAATATACTTTTGTATACTTTTTAATATACTATACTCAGAGTAGTGAGCTGCCTGCCCAACCAGCGGCGCTCAGGGAGCAGTCAGGGGTTAGGTGCCTTGCTCAAGGGCACTTCAACTGTGGACTGCTCAGGGATCGAACCGGCAATCCTCCAGCTACAAGCCCCAAGCCCTAACCAGTAGGCCACGGTTGCCCAAAGGGTGTGTGTGTGTGTGTGTGTGTGTGTGTGTGTGTGTGTGTGTGTGTGTGTGTGTGTGTGTGTGTGTGTGTGTGTGTGTGTGTGTGTGTGTGTGTGCGTGCGTGCGTGCGTGCGTGCGTGCGTGCGTGCGGGCGTGCGGGCGTGTGTCTGTGTCTGTGTCTGTGTCTGTGTCTGTGTCTGTGTCTGTGTCTGTCTCGGTCTCTGTCTCTGTGTCTCTAGAAAGCCGCGCGTGTGTCAATGTGTGTGTGTTAGTTAGGGAGGACCCGAGAAGGGGGGTGACAGAGTGCGTGCGTGTGTCTGTTAGTTGCAACAGAGAGAGAGGCAGAGAAGGACAGAGAGGAGGGGCTGTGTGATTGGGCAAATATGAAATTAAAAATAACTCACTTTCTGTTAACATGGTTAAAATCAAAATTGCAGCATAGCTTGATATGATTATAATCATTCATCAACTCGCTTCAAAATATTTTAGCTAAAACTGTATCCACCACAATCAATAATGCGCTTTTAAAAATCACAAACAACACCAAATTCAAAACTTTGTATATGACTGTCACTACAAACACACTAACTAATAATCCATCAAATTTCATCCAAATTAGTCACTGTTTTCTGCCTATAACACCAACTTTTTGTTTCTTTTATAAGACACCTAGATTCAAACCTTCGCCATTTCAATATACTTTTGAAATTCAAAAATCTGGTCGCAATTCCTCTCGGGCAACCCCTCAAGATCATTTTACTGCTGAAAGGACATGATTTCGATAAACCGTCTAGGAGAAGTGTTTCAAAATACATGATGTGCAAAATTCATAATCATAACCATAACTCAAATTCTTCGAATATTTACTATAGAGTGTAAATGTAAAAATTGTTCAGATTAATGCAACACACATGCCCACCAAATCTGGGCCATTTTCGTGAATGCATGTGTCAACCACAACAGACAGCGTGATAGGTGGCGCTATAGAGTCCCTGAGCCACGCCCTAGGCCAAAGCTCTGTCTCTGAGTAAGACATGGAATTCTACATATGCCTGCTAAATTACAAGAGTTTTAGAGCATGCTAAGTTGGTGAAAAAAGCAATTCGGTAAGACGGAAAAACTATAATAATAATAATAAATATAGCCGCAAGCGGCGATGGCGGGCCCGAGCACCTGCGGTGCGGAGACCTGTGAGATTTCGAAATCTAACAAAGCAACCGGTGCGTGTTGGTGGGCATGTGCATGAGCAACACAGAAGCCCACCAAATTCGGTCAAGTTTCCTGAATGTATGTGTCAGCCACAACAGACAACATGCTAGGTAGCGCTATAGAGTCCCTAAGCCACACCCTAGGCCAGAGCTCTATCTCTGACTATCGATAGCAATAACGCACAAGCCCACCAAATTTGGTTCATTTTCGTGAATGCGTGTGTCAACCACAACAGACAATGCACTAGGTGGAGCTATACAGTCCCTAAGACAACCTTGGCCAGAGCGCTGTCTCTGAATAGCTATAGCAATAACACACATGCCCACCAAATTTGGTTCATTTTCGTGAATGTATGTGTCAACCACAACAGACAATGCGCTAGGTGGCGCTCTAGAGTCCTAAGCCACACTCTAGGCCAGAGCTCTGTCTCTGACTAGTGGTAGCAATAACACACAAGCCCACCACATTTGATTAATTTTCGTGAATGTATGTGACAACTACAACAGCCTATATGCTAGGTGGCGTTATAGAGTCCCTAAGCCACACCCTTGGCTAGAGCTCTGTCTCTGACTAGCAATAGCAATAACACACAAGCCCACCAAATTTGGTTCATTTTCGTGAATGTTTGTGTCAACCACAACAGATAACGTGCTGCTAGGTGGCGCTATAGATTCCCTAAGCCACACCCTTGGCTAGAGCTCTGTCTCTGACTAGCAATAGCAATAACACACATGCCCACCAAATTTGGTTCATTTTCGTGAATGTTTGTGTCAACCACAACAGATTACGTGCTGCTAGGTGGCGCTATAGAGTCCCTATGCCACACCCTAGGCCAAAGCTCTGTCTCTGACTAGCCACAGCAATAACACACAAGTCCACCAAATTTGGTTCATTTTCGTGAATGTTTGTGTCAACCACAACAGATAACGTGCTGCTAGGTGGCGCTATAGAGTCCCAAAGCCACACCTTAGGCCAGAGCCCTGTCTCTGACTAGCAGAAGCAATTCCACATGTAGCTGCCAAATTACATACAATTCCTAACCTTTTTTCTGCCTATAACACCAACTTCCTGTTTCTTAATAAAACGCCATAATTCAAACCTTCGCCATTTCAATATACTTCAAAAATTCAAAAATCTGGTCGCAATTCCTCTCGGGCAACCCCTCAAGATCATTTTAGTGCTTATATGACATGATTTCGATAAACCGTCTAGGAGAAGTATTTCAAAATACGTGATGTGCAAAAATCATAATCATAATCATAACTCAAATTCTTCTAAGATTCACTATATAGTTTGAATGTAAAACTTGTTCAGAATAATACAACACACATGTCCACCAAATTTGGTTCATTTCCGTGAATGTATGTGTCAACCACAGTAGACGGCGCGCTAGGTGGCGCTATAGAGTCCCTGAGCCACACCCTAGGCCACAGCTCTGTGTCTGAGTATCAAATGCAATTCTACATATGCCAGCTAAATTGCAAGAGTTTTAGAGCATGCCAAGTTGGTGAAAAATTTTACTGGTAAGATAATTATACTATAATAATAATAAGAAGAATAATCTGAGCAAAAACAATAGGGCCTTGCACCTACGGTGCAGCCACTTTCAGTGGCCGCACCTCGGTGCTCGGGCCCTAATAATCTGAGCGGAAACAATAGGGCCTTGCACCTACGGTGCAGCCGCTGCTACAGCGGCCGCACCTCGGTGCTCGGGCCCTAATAAGAATAATCTGAGCAAAAACAATAGGGCCTTGCACCTACGGTGCAGCCACTTTCAGTGGCCGCACCTCGGTGCTCGGGCCCTAATAATAATCTGAGCAGAAACAATAGGGCCTTGCACCTACGGTGCAGCCACTTTCAGTGGCCGCACCTCGGTGCTCGGGCCCTAAATATAGCCGCAAGCGGCGATGGCGGGCCCGAGCACCTGTGGTGCGGACCCGTGACATTTGCGGAATCTAACAAAGCAACACGTACTTGTTGGTGGGCATGTGCATGAGCAACACACATGCCCACCAAATTTGGTTAATTTTCATCAATGTATGTGTCAATCACAACAGAAAACAAGCTAGGTGGCGCTATAGAGTCCCAAAGCCACACCCAAGGCCAGAGCTCTGTCTCTGACTAGTGGCAGCAATAACACACAAGCGTACCTAATTGTCGTGTATGTATGTGTCAACAATAATAGACAATGTGCTAGGTGGCGCTATAGAGTCCCTAAGCCTCACCCTAGGCCAGAGCTCTATCCCTGACAAGCAGTAGCAATAGCACACATGCCCACCAAATGTGGTTCATTTTCGTGAATGTGTCAACCATAATAGACAATGTGCTAGGTGGCGCTATAGAGTCCCTAAGCCACACCCTAAGCCAGAGCTCTATCCCTGACTAGCGGTAGCAATAACACACATGCCCACCAAATGTGGTTCATTTTCGTGAATGTATCAACCACAACAGACAAAGCGCTAGGTGGCGCTATAGAGTCCCTAAGCCACACCCTAAGCCAGAGCTCTGTTTCTGACTTGCGACAGTGATAACACACAAGCTCACCAAATTTGATTCATTTTCGTGAATGTATATGTCAACCACAACAGGTAACACACTAGGTGGCGTTATAGAGTCCCTAAGCCACACCCTCGGCCAGAGCTCTGTCTCTGAATAGCTATAGCAAAACATATGCCCACCAAATTTGGTTCATTTTCGTGAATGTACGTGTCAACCACAACAGACAATGCGCTAGGTGGCGCTATGGAGTCCCTAAGCCACACCCGAGGCCAGAGCTCTGTCTTTATCTAGCGGCAGCAATAACACTCAAGCCCACCAAATGTGGTTCATTTTTGTGAATGTTTGTGTCAACCACAACAAACAATGCTCTAGGTGGCGATATAGAGTCCCTAAGTCAGACCTTTGGCCAGAGCTCTGTCTCTGACTAGCAATAGGAATAACACACAAGCCCATCAAATTTGGTTAATTTTCGTGAATGTACGTGTCAACCACAACAGGCAATGTGCTAGGTGGCGCTATAGAGTCCCTAAGCCACACCCGAGGCCAGAGCTCTGTTTTTATGTAGAGGCAGCAATAACACACAAGCCCACCAAATTTGGTTCATTTTTGTGAATGTTTGTGTCAACCACAACAAACAATGCTCTAGGTGGCGCTATAGAGTCCCTAAGCCACACCTTTGGCCAGAGTTTGTCTCTGACTAGCAATAGGGATAACACACAAGCCCATCAAATCTGGTTAATTTTCGTAAATGTATGTGTCAACCACAACAGGCAATGCGCTAGGTGGCGCTATAGAGTCCCTTAGCCACACCCTAGGCCAGAGCTCTGTCTCTGACTAGAGATAGCAATAACACACAAGCCCATCAAATTTGTATGTGTCAACCACAACAGACAACCCCACAGAGCGTTCTTAAGCCTTCTTTAATCATTGTCTAATATTAAGGAAAGTTTAAGATCTATTAACCAAGGTGTTGTCACACACACACGGCAAATAAGTTGCAGGATTGTGGTGCCTTCTCTCATCCTCAAGTTGGGTTATCATCTGTTGACCTTCTTACCACCACCAGAGAGGCATGGGGGATGGGTGAGAGAGTGTGTGGGGGGTCGGAATGCAAATGAGGGGAGGGGGGGGGGGGGCATGGGGCTAAGATAGAGAGAGAGATAGAAAGAGAGAGAGGGAGGGAGGCAGAGGGGTCAAGGGGGAGGCTGTGTGTGTGCGTAACTCTCTGGAAAGCTTGCGCGTGTGTAATGTGTGTGCGGTTAAATGTGGTTCTGTGTGTGTAACAGGACCAACATGAAGGCGCGGATGAGGAAAGATCGTAACACAGAGCCATCCTCATAAGAAAACCTAAATAACTCACTTTCTGTTAATGTGGTTAAAGTCAAAATTGCAGCATAGGTTAATATGATTATTATTATTCATCAACTCGCTTCAAAATATTTTAGCTAAAACTGTGTCCACCACAATCATTAATGCACTTTTAAAAATCACAAACAACACCAAATTCAAAACTTTGTATATGACTGTCACTGCAAACACACTAACTAATACTCCATTAAATTTCATCCAAATTATTCACTGTTTTCTGCCTATAACACCAACTTTTTGTTCCTTTTATAAGACACCTAGGTTCAAACCTTCGCCATTTCGATATACTTTTGAAATTCAAAAATCTGGTCGCAATTCCTCTTGGGCAACCCCTCAAGATCATTTTAGTGCTTAAATGACATGATTTCGATAAACCGTCTAGGAGAAGTGTTTCAAAATACATGACGTGCAAAAATCATAATCATAATCATATCTCAAATTCTTCTAAGATTCACTATATCGTTTAAATGTAAAAGTTGTTCAGATTAATGAAACACACATGTCTACCAAATTTAGTTCATTTTCATGTATGTATGTGTCAACCACAACAGACAACACGCTAGGTGGCGCTATACTGCTCCTGAGCCACACCCTAGGCCAGAGCTCTGGTTCTGAGTAGCGTTACCAATTCCACACGCAGCTGCCAAATTTCAAGAGTTTTAGAGCATGCCAAGTTGGTGAAAAAAGGAATTCGGTAAGACGGAAAAACTATAATAATAATCTGAGCAAAAACAATAGGGCCTTGCACCTACGGTGCAGCCACTTTCAGTGGCCGCACCTCGGTGCTCGGGCCCTAATAACACAAATTACATCAGAACATTTCTCAATTTTGCATTGTGTTGACTTGTTTTTCCATGTTTCAGCCATTTGTCAGAGCACCCAGATGAATCTGATGATCATGACGAGCTTCAATGAAAACAATCAGAATATGTACTCATATTCATACTGCTCTGCTGCTGTTCTCACATTATCTTTCTTACATACAACTCTTTCAACGTTATAGAGTTTAGAGATAAATGTATTTTTATATGCATATCTTGGTAATATATCCCACTTCAAATGCATTGCTTTTTTTAGTTTCAGTACATGCATTACAATGACATTACAAAGTACATTTAGATCATTTCATATTTGCTAAATAATGTTGTTTAAGTAGCTGTTGATACAGAACAAATTGTACGCAAACTTAATATTGCATATTCTACAATAAAACCAAAATGACAGGCCTACAATCTGATGGTCTACATACTAAACTGGATAATGAGAAGGACTAGAAGAGCCAGTGCAGAGAGCAACACTACTACTGCAGAGGTGAGGTGGACATCCTGGGATCAGAAAGTAGTCCTGCCAACCATTTTGTAAACCAGCTGATCCTAATTAGCAAAACTGTTCAGCCAGCTAATTAGTGATCACACTTGTGATACTCACAATATGTGATATAAAACTATGATCTACTGTACCCCTCCCCCCCCCCCCCCCCACACACACACACACACTGCTCGTATGATGCTATTTAACACTGTTAATCCTTACTCTATACTCAATAGTCAGCTGTTTGTGTGGTCATATCGCACATAGACATACCCATACTGCTCTTATAATGCTGTTGATATACACACATCCTTACTGCACTTAGCCATAGCTGTACACATTTGTCGATATTGTTTATTCTGCACTATGTCCACTGTTCATACTGCACTAACAGTTCACATTGCACTACCTCATTCCTTCAAATGTACTCTGCATTTCAGACCTACCGCTTTTTATGCACCTCTGGTTGGACGCTGCTGTTAGATGTCTCTGTGCTTGTAGGCCTACTCCGCACAATTACAATAAAGTTTATCATCTAATATAATGAAATCTAACATGTACATACACAACAGAGCAAAATAATGACTCGATTCGGTGATTAGTAAAGTACTAAATCATAGCCTACCTGTGAGACTATTCAGCCTAAAATGGAGGCTAGGCCTGTGCACCTGACCTGAGCGCTAAATGGTCTCCTCATACGCAAACAACAGGCTACTGTGGAACGCGCACATGATTAAGACTGAACGCCAAGGTCATGACACACAAAAGTTGTAAATGTTCACAGTGCCAGCTTATTTATCTAATGTTCTCTTTTGAAACGCGTTCGTGCAACACTGCTGATTATTTATCCATAGAAGAAGCTCAACGTCCAACTGAAGTTCGTCTCGTTCT
Source organism: Sardina pilchardus (assembly GCF_963854185.1). Classification (NCBI taxonomy): domain Eukaryota; kingdom Metazoa; phylum Chordata; class Actinopteri; order Clupeiformes; family Clupeidae; genus Sardina; species Sardina pilchardus. The sequence goes on along the minus strand of NC_085009.1, from coordinate 30,560,851 downwards.
GCGCCATTGGAAATAACAACCCATGTCCCGATAGGAAGAGAATGTGTAGCCGTATGTTTTAGGTTCGTTAGCAGCCTAACCTTTCAGACAAACTGAAAATGACTATTTTTCATAGCCTAGGTTTTATTAAAATCTTTACTTGTTGAGCAGGGTATTGCTCCCCCTTCGTCTTTCTTCCTGGTATTCCGATCATCGCACTGTTGCTTTTACTTTCGCTTCTAAATCTCAACTCCTCTGTCGCACATATGTTACAGTGTTATGACCGCCGTAGTACGGTGTACATTTTAGGACATCCTCAGACTCAGGTGTCAGACTCAGAAAAAAACATCCGTCTTCCAAAACTGCCTCGTTTGATGATGACGTTGAGGCAGTTTTGTCTAAAGATGACGGATGTTTTTCTGTCTCAAACTGACTCAGCGTCAGAAAAAAAAGAAAAAGAAAAGCATCTCAAAGAAGTCAGGTCTCAGAAAAAAACGCTGGCTGGAAAATCGGAGTCAGTCAGGTCTCAGGAAAAACGCTGTCAGAAAAATCAGTCAGGTCTGAGAAAAAACGCTGTCAGAACATACACACTCAAATTCATGCACATGGTGTGTGTGTGTGTGTGTGTGTGTGTTAGTCTGGGGGTGTACTGTGCCTTTATACAAACACACACACACACACACAGACACAGACACAGACACAGACACACACACACACACACACACAAACACACACACACACACACACACAAACACACACACACACACACACACACACACACACAGACACGCTCATGAAGCCCTCAAAATGAACAGACTATGCAACCATAAGTCATCTTACTGATGAAACATATTCACTACAGTACATGTTCCCATGTCCATCTTTATGAATGAAATATCACACTGTGCTGTAGCACAGCTCTGCCAACAGTCCACTGCTCACTGCTCTGTTATGTTGTTCTGTTCCATTCTGTTGTTCTGTTATGCTCTGTTCTGCTGTTCTGTTCTGTTGTTCTGTTCTGTTGTTCTGTTCTGCTCTGTTCTGTTCTGTTGTTCTGTTCTGCTCTGTTCTGTTCTGCTGTTCTGTTCTGCTCATGTATTGAGTGTTTGCTGCTCGACCTTGCTCCACACCATGCAGCAGAGAGAGAGAGAGTGTGTGTGTGTGTGTGTGTGTGTGTGTGCAGTGGGTCCAGGATGGAGGGCATCACCCAGCTCTGGTCCCATTGGTGGGCACCCTGCGCCCGCAGCACCCAGATCACCGTGGGCAACCCCACACACAGCCCGGGATCACCAGCGCCACCATATTACTGATGCTAATGTGCTTGTGTACAGTATGTGTGTGTGTGTGTGTGTGTGTGAGCAGTGCCCAGATCACCGTGGGCCACCCCACACACAGCCCCGAGATCACCAGCACCACCGTATTACTGATGCTAATGTGCTTGTGTACAGTATGTGTGTGTGAGCAGTGCCCAGATCACCGTGGGCAACCCCACACACTGCCCCGGGATCACCAGCGCCACCGTATTACTAATGCCAATGTGCTTGTGTACAGTATGTGTGTGTGTGTGTGTGTGTGTGTGTGTGTGTGTGTGTGAGCAGTGCCCAGATCACCGTGGGCAACCCTACACACAGCCCCGAGATCACCAGTGCCACCGTATTACTGATGCCAATGTGCTTGCTGCCATGGAGACAGTTTTCACTTTAGAACAGGGAGCCCATCGCCCAGTTGGACAGAGCTGTGTGCCACAGCATCCTGGGAAGTAGAGGTTAGATTCTCTGCCCGAGCCCGAGCCCGACCCGAGCCCGACCCGACCCGCGGGCCGGGTCGGGCCGATATTTCCCGCCACTATCCTCGGGCCGGGCCGGGTCGGGCCTTTGATCAAGCATTTGTGTTTTTTTTAAATATATATAATTTCTTTATTAGCCTAACTGGGTGGGGAGACTATGCCATTATCCGAAATATTAAATATATTTTTTAGCAAAGTAGGCTTAAGTAACAAAATGTGTACAAAGTTGCAAATTACAAAATGCAACATCATGCGCACGGTCTCCTCCACTGGCACGCATCACACTGCTGCTCTGCTGTAGAACATTGTGTGGCCTAGCTTAAGCGCAACATGGAGATGGACGATATAAAGAAGAAAATTAAATCAGGAGAATTAACTTTGAGCAAGTCTGGAGGAAAGTCGGACGTATGGAAGAGTTTCGAACAAGTCGTGGACAGTGACAACATTTGCGTTGGCGTTTCATTTTGACATTTGCGTTTCTTCATTCGGATCCATTTGTGATCCTTTTCAGAATAAACAAACAACGAAGTTTACATGCTTAGTCTTTGTTTCATTATTCATTAAGATAGGCCTAATTCAGATTTATGTAGTTCAAACAACTCGTAATTGTAGTTGAGAACGTCAGTTATAAGGCTCACGCATTTAAAAAAGTGTCGGGTTTAAATCGGGCTCGGGCTCATAATTACAGTTAATATGTCGGGCCGGGCCGGGCTCGGACACAATGTGCACGGGCTCGGGCCGGTTCGGGCTTGATTTTTTGGGCCCGATCTAAGCTCTACTGGGAAGTGACATATTGTGCTGAAGTTTGGCAATATATCAATACTTATTCTACAACTATTCTGCCGTTATAACTAACATATTCAGACAGTATGTTACCCTAACATCATCAGGAGGCTAAATAGTCTGTTTTGATACATATCATGTTGCAATAAGTTTAGAGCAAGACCTACTAGTTTGTCATGAAGGTTATACCAAGAATATAGAGTCTACTAATGAAGAATACTGAACTGGTGAATAAAGGCCTAATAAATTATTAATAATGCTTAACACATACCTTAAAGGGATAGTTCGGGTTTTAAGACACAAAGTTATATGGGTTCCCCGTCAGCAACGTTGTGCATCAGCACTGACTTACCCCGCAACAGCGTCCTGTGAGCCGAGATCCAGCCGGTTTTTGATGCTGAAGAAAGTAGTCCGGCAAGTTGCTGGGGTCACGAAAGTAAAGTGTTTTTCTTCTCAAAACCATATGCGTTCAAAAGAGTGTTATATTTGCACCACAAAAACGTTGTCCAGGAAAAATTCAAACCTCGTTATCACTTACTTATTTTTCGCGATTCCTATCACTGCGCGCTACTGACAGCTGGACTACGTTTTTGTGGTGCAAATATATCACTCTGTTGAACGCATATGGTTTTGAGAAGAAAAACACTTTAATTTCGTGACCCCAGAAACTTACTGAAGAAAATAGTCCGGCATCAAAAACGATCAAAAACCGGCTGGATCTCAGCTCACAGGACGCTGTCGGGGGGTAAGTCAGTGCTGATGCACAACGTTGCTGACAGGGAACCCATATAACTTTGTGTCTTAAAACACGAACTATCCCTTTAAAGTGTTACCATGTTTTTATATATACAAAACATCCTTTATACAATATTACTTACAATTGTTGCATTTACATAAGTGATTTTATAACATGTTAGTTCAAATATGAATGTGCTGCAACACTTATTTATGCACAGTGTAAAAACATGATTCAGGTGGAACACAATGGGATGAATTCATTAGGGTCCAGTTATCTGTAGATGTTTACAGTTTGGATGTTTCTTCAGTTCAGAGAGCAGCTGCTGTGTTGAGGGTCCAGGATAATTCCCTCTCAGATCGAGCTCTCTGAGGGCTGATGGGTTTGATCTCAGTGCTGATGCTAAAGCTCTGAAACCTTCATCTGTTATACTGCAGTCAGGCAGGCTGTAGGAGAAAGAAGGAAACACTTCATCAGATCAGCTGAAGGACACACACAGATCAAAGAGGGAAGCAGTTATTACCTGTGTGTGTGTGTGTGTGTGTGTGTGTGTGTGTGTGTGTGTGTCAGTGAGAGAGTGACTGACTGACTCAGTGGCGTGTGTGTGTGTGTGTGTGTGTGTGTGTGTGTGTGTGTGTGTGTGTGTGTGTGTGTGTGTGTGTGTGTCGTGTTATACAGTGGGTACGGGTTGAGAATGCACCTTCTCCCGCGGGACTCCCGAAGAGATCCCGCAGGCCGTCAAGCCGATTTTTTTCGAGGCTAAGGCAATGTACCCAAACAACCACCAGGTGGCAGAAAGTTTCAACTGCATTTAATGATGAAGACCGCATATCCGTCAATAGTCGACTCCTTAATCTCATTTAATCATTAAAATGAAGGTGATGACTGGCGAAATTATTCAAACGACGCTTCAATGAACCATTGTTGAAATGAATGAAAATGGTTATAGAAATCGCCTACAGCCTAACGCCGACACAGCTGATTCTTTGATTGATTCTAAGCTGTTTTGATGTAGGGGATGGGTAAACTGGCGCGCTACAAACATTTAAATGTCAAATCATATTTATTTCTCTTTGTCGCCATGGTATTGGGGGAAACGCGGACAAACGAGATGGTCAGTCCTCGTATTTTTTCTTCGCGTTTCGTTATAAGAAATATATAGGCCTAAGTAGGCTAATAGTTAAAGTCTTCTTCCGTATTGAACAGATAGCCTACGGGACGCTCTTTGGTCCGTAGGCTATTTTAAGGAACTACTCAATGCACACACACTGGGTAAACTGGCGCGCTACAAACACTTAAATGTGAAATCATATTTATTTCTCTTTGTCGCCATGGTATTGGGAAACGCGGAGAAACGAGATGGTCAGTCCTCGTATTTTTTCTTCGCGTTTCGTTATAAGAAATATATAAGTAATAGTTAAAGTATTCTTCCGTATTGAACAGATAGCCTACGGGACGCTCTTTGTTCCGTAGGCTATTTCAAGGAACTACTCAATGCACACACACTGGGTAAACTGGCGCGCTACAAACATTTGGTAACACTCCATAATAAGGGTCCTTAATAAATAGCAAACTAATCATTAACTAACCCTTTGTTGATATTTGTTAATTGTTACTAAAATATCTATTTGCCACAAGTTAATGTTTTTTTCATCATTAATTAAATATTAGTTGTTTGCATATAATCTGTATGTTAATGTTTTAACAAATAGAAAACAATCTATTAACTAATATTGTATTAATATTTATTAATAGTTAACTAAATGTATTTTTGGCACAAATTAAGTTATTTCTTCCATCATTAAATGTTAAATGTTTATTTACAAACTATATGTTAATATGAAAGTTAATGACATATTATTATTTAACTAATTGTTATTAAACTGTGTTTCTACCTATCCCAATATGAACCACTCCTTATAGGACCCTTGAATTAATTGGATAAGCTTAATTAATATATTAGTAATATATAACTATCAGTATGGAGGACCCTTATAATAAAGTTGGTTAAGTGTAATTAATATATTAGTAATATATAACTATTAGTATGGGGGACCCTTATAATAAAGTTGGTTAAGCTTAATTAATGCTTTAGTAACATATAACTATCAGTATGGAGGACTCTTATAATAAAGTTGGTTAAGCGTAATTAATGTATTAGTAATATATAACTATCAGTATGGGGACCCTTATAATAAAGTTGGAACAGTAATTATTCATCATTTACAAATATTTATTATAACATTTATCAGCGATAGCAAATATTTTACACTGGATCTCTCTCACTGGAAATGAATGATCTCAGCACACATCGTTGGGAAGGAGGATGAAAATGCTTTATTCATAAAGTCAAAGAACTCTCAAATAGCTTTTTGCTTTCTACTGGAACACTGACCACTGATGGTTCACCTGATGGTCTCCTGGAACACTGACCATGTAAAAGCAGTCAATGATAGTTAAACTGATCAAAAAATATTAACTAGAATGACAACAGAATGTATAAAATATTAAATAAACAGAGAAAGAGCGAGTGGGTTCAACCAGAGAGTGAGAAAAAGAGAGAAAGACAGAAAGTGTTAGTGAGGAAAGGACTTGGAAATGGAAATGTTGGTTTTGGATGGAGTTGATTAGGCTAAGTGGCGTCGGTTAGCACACCCGTGATCGAAGCATGCAGTTTCTTCCTTTAATTTCTTTTATTGCGTTGCCTTCAACAATTGCCATACAACAATAAAGTTATGTGTGGTCTGTAAGGAACCAAAGAAGCCATCATTAGTAATACGGTCACTGTACCACATAATCACTGTCTAATAAACAAGGCAGGCCACATGTTAAACTAAGCACCCCATTTGCATCCAATGCTCATTGGCAATTTACTGTCACATAAAGATAGCCTAAATCAGCGGTGGCCAACCCGCGGCTCGCGAGCCACATGCGGCTCTTTGCTTCTTCTCGTGCGGCTCGCGGCTGCTCAACTGCTGTTCTGACTTCTCCTCGGACCTAAACGTTTTCCTTTTGAAATAGCCTTTATTTCCGGTAAATAAAAACTAATTTCAGAATTTGATAGTAGCCTATTGCCAAAAGTAATTTAATAGTTAACAATAATCATTTTACCGTCATGATATGGATAGGAATTGGCCAAAACGAAGCAGACGTGTTTATTCTTCAGCCAGGTTTAATGCTACTGTTGCAATCAGGAATACCCTGAAGCTAATCGTAAATAGAAGGAACACGTGCCATTGAAAAGGGCCATTTATCATTTTGTAGCATAACCCCTCTGGTTAATATGTCAAAGTACGGTAGCCTAATCAAAACGAAAGCACTCTGAGATCGCAAACCTCCGCCTCGCGCATCCTGCTTAACATCTCGCGCCTCCGCTTAACATCTTGCTTAACAAACAGACAAACCCCGATGAAAACATAACATACTTTTGCAAGTAGGCTGGTAATGGCTATAGACGTCAGTCACTCGTTTTCTTTTTGTTTATTTTCTTTTTAAAAGTTAACTGAACACTTGACATTGCATTATCAGGTGTTGGAGCATTGCTCATGCCAATAAGTCATTCAGTGAGGGGGGATTTGATGTGTGTCTGATCTTTTTACATTTTCCAATGATCATTTATCAATGATCATTGAGCATCTGCCAAGTGTCAATGAAAAACAAAGGAGCTATAACTGTAGGCCTAATGTTGTGCTGTTGTAGTATGGACGCCTTTTTTTGTTGTGTGGCTCTCTTGACTTTTGTAGATTTTTTTTTGGCTCTTCATGCTAGACTGGTTGGCCACCCCTGGCCTAAATGAACTAAATAGCCGATATCTTTGTTATATTCTATGAACATAACCATATCTCAATCACACACACAACATAAGACAGGATACATGCATTGACATTACTAACCAAAGTGAAAGTATAAGTTTCCCTTAAGGCTAATCTCCGCTTAGCATAACGCTAAGTTAGCATTCCAAACGAGCATGACACACATCCATATCCCACCAACAACAGGCCCTACACATGACTCAGATATGGTTATGTTCATAGAATATAACAAAGATATCAGCTATGTATCTCGGTTACTTTCACTTACTTTGTGTTTTGCACGCACACAAGGTGTTCACACAACTCAAACTGTAGGCAGCAAACTCGTTCAGCTGCTAACATAACTTAGGAAAACTAACATGAGGCTAAAGACAAGTACACAGGAGGACGTTTCTAGGCAACCACACCCTCTACAAAATAAGAGTCTTTCATACAGAGTGAGAGAGACAGAGCACAAGAAAGAGATCGAGGGAGAGTATGAGAGAGAAAGACAGAATGAGAGACAGGCAATAAAAACGGGCAAAAATAAAATAAAAATAATAATGTCGTCTTTGCATACAGGATTGATTTGCACTGACTTCTTTAGTGTAGGCTAGTTTTCGCATCAATTTGCTAGCCTACATCTTTCAGCACCTTGGTGAACCTTGTGAGTTTCCAGTGTGAGAGACCCATAGCCTACTGATAGTTAGTTACTAATATATCAATTAAGCTTAACCAACTTTATTATAAGGGTCCTATGAGGAGTGGTTCATATTGGGATGAAGGCAGAAACACAGTTTAATAACAATTAGTTAATAATAATATGTCATTAACGTTTATATTAACATATAGCCTAGCCTAGTTTGTAAATAAACATCTAACATTCTAATGTAAGAAATATAACTGTTAATTAGTGCCAAAACAACATTTAGTTAACTATTAACACAATATTAGTTAATAGATTGCTTTCTATTTGTTAAAAACATTAACATACAGTTTATATGCAAACAACTAATATTTAATTAATGATGAAAAAAACATTAACTTGTGGCAAATAGATATTTTAGTAACAATTAACAAATATTAACAAAGGGTTAGTTAATGATTAGTTTGCTATTAACAAAGGGTTAGTTAATGATTAGTTTGCTATTTATTAAGGACCCTTATTATGGAGTGTTACCGTTTAAATGTCAAATCATATTTATTTCTCTTTGTCGCCATGGTATTGGGGGAAACGCGGAGAAACGAGATGGTCAGTCCTCGTATTTTTTCTTCCCGTTTCGTTATAAGAAATATATAGGCCTAAGTAATAGTTAAAGTCTTCTTCCGTATTGAACAGATAGCCTACGGGACGCTCTTTGTTCCGTAGGCTATTTCAAGGAACTACTCAATGCACACACACTGGGTAAACTGGCGCGCTACAAACACTTACATGTCAAATCATATTTATTTCTCATCATATTTATATATTTATAAATTACATATTTATTCTCATCATATATCAAATTTATTGGAGAGGTGAGAGCTGGTTTGGGAGAACTGTCGACTCGACTAGACTCGAGACGTCCTTCAACGCCTGAGCGACCAATCCCCAGACATTGCTCGACACCTGCACCGGAGTCGTCCATCTGGGAGATGGCCCTCTCTGCCACATTCGACAACAGCATCCAAGTTCCTTCTCAGCACGAAGACGTGACCTTGCTTGCTGTTGGCCCAGAACAACATGCTCGGATTCACCAACAGAGTCGCGGCAACGTTGGTAGATACGGATGCCTGCTCTTCAGAGCCATCACCCCAAAGGAGCACTACAGAGCCTGGTGCAAAACCACCAACTGGGATGGATCGAAGGGCAAGCAAGCACTGCCACACAACGTGAAGGCCTTTGTGTTGTCAACACTAAACAGAAAGTTTCCTACGATGGGGAGAAGTGGCCGCAAGGACTGCATCGATAAGATCAACGAATGCCTTCGCAAGCCCCGAAACCCTGGCGATACATTTTCTTTCCTTTAATTCAATAAAACATTGTTTATCTGAAGAACTTTTCCGAGGTTGTCTTGTCTACCAAATCCTAAACTTAAATAGAGTAAACATTTTATCTTATGAAAAAACTCTTAGGGGGAACAGTTAGGCAGCCCTTCCTCCATTATCATAGTAGGCCTATAGGCAATTTATTAGAGGGGTCAAAAAAACTCATAAAGTAGGCTAGCATGCTACTTTTTCCAGACTAAATGTGTCACTTTAGTGATTGGCTCTTTCAAATGCAAATTAGGTGGGTGGGCTTTTGAATGGGCCTGCTGCAGGTGAGAGGACAAATCCTAAGAATTTATTGTTTTTAGAAAGTGCCATTATCATTGCCATATTCTCTTAAAACATAGGCTATATATTTGAAAACGAGTTGATTAAAGGTTTCTAATGGTGTTTCTATAATATGATAAAAGCAGAGATTGAGATGTGTGTTTGGAACAGTTTTTCAAATCCCCCGGGGGGTATTTAGACTCCAGGGTGTTAAGCACTCATTCACAACTGTCCCATCGCTAAATGCTCTCTTGTGTTGCGTGATCACACAAGTATACCTGTCGTAGTGTGCTTTTAATTTGATAGGCCTAATTATTATCTCCGCCAAGGAGGTTGTTTTCATCGGGGCTCAGTGTAAAAGGAACAGGTCAACCCCGCGATTAGGGGTGTGTGACTGATGACTTATTTGGCAAGGCTATTATTTGGCTTACTATGCATGGCTGTAGGCAGCTATGAGGCCACTGAGATCTGGACCTCATCGGTTTTGAGAGCTGGAAATACATGTGTTTGCTAAATATCGGTATATTGTTGTGCATGTTGCGTTCGCGACTCGGGGAAGTGAAAGCAGTCCTGTATAGACATAGCAAGTTTTCATGGTGATCATCAGCGCAGCTGTAGCTGATTGTGAAAGCCGATTGGAAATACATAAGTTTAGAGCGAACGTTTCAACTATGTTTGCCATGGTAGACAAAAACACTCAAATAAAACAATAGCCTAAAAAATAACTGTAGTGCGTAATGGACACGGCTCTATATCCTAAATAATTTTCGAGGTTCGCCATTTGGTAATATGACCTATCCTTACTGGGCACGAATGAATGGGTTTGCCCTTAGTTTAAATGGAGGCCGGGGAGAGCGCGCGGCAGCTATTGTTATGTATGGAGCTGGCTTAACAAAGTTTTGTGCGTTAGGCCTATATATAACGCACAAAACTTTGTTAAGCCAGCTCTCTCTCTCTATATAGATAGATAGATAGATAGATAGATAGATAGATAGATAGATAGATAGATAGATAGATAGATAGATAGATAGATAGATAGATAGATAGATAGATAGATAGATAGATAGATAGAGAGAGAGAGAGAGAGAGAGAGAGAGAGAGAGAGAGAGAGAGAGAGAGAGAGAGAGAGAGAGAGAGAGAGAGAGAGAGAGAGAGAGAGGGGGGGGGGGGGGAGATTCATGCATGCTACATTACCGTGACCCTATACCTGGATGTTTTTTTTCTCACTGGAATACAGCAGGACAGCAGGGTTTCCCGCAGCGCTTTCCTGCTAAGGCGGCCGCCTTAACAACACAGGGCTGCCGCCTTAACTAGCGTCTTCAATAAATAAATAAATAAATATATTATTTATAGTGATATTCGCCGTATCTCTGTCATGTTTTCTCCATGTCCTTCCAAACCGTAGCCGCTAGTCTCCCTTCTCTGTAGAACGCATACATGTAAAAAAAAAGAAACTTTTTCAAATCGAGTTGGCCTATGCGCACAGGCGACGCGCTCATTCAGCATGAGTATTTGATATCAGGTCAGGTGCCACTGCCACGCATATCTCAGAGTGACTGCGAACACAAATAGCCTAAACCTAGCTAGATTTGACGACTCTCACAGGAATGGTTCTCCGTTGAATCTACCAAATGTGTGGGATGAGCGGCATAACACTTTTGAGCGCTTTATCTTTTTTTTTATCACTCGTCTACTATAAATGCATAGCACTGCATCTTGTAATTTGTTGTGACAAACACTTGTGCCATCTAGCCTACAGCTAACAACAACTTGTGACGGCTATTCATTCACGTGTTGTGAAATACTGAAATTGTCTGAGGTTTACACAGGCTAGTTTAAACTTTAAACTGTAGCCTCTTGTCTGCCATGCCAGTTTCATTCATCCCGACCGGGCGGGACGCACGTTTCCGTTTTGTAGAAATAATTCCTGAATGTTTTTGTTCAGAGCTGAACATGCAACTGTATTTGACAGATGACAGATTTGGTTGCTATTAACAAAATATTAGCGTTCAATGCGGTACGATCTCGCTAATTATGTTTTAAAAAGCATTAAAAACGTTCCGGCTCTCATATGAGCAACAGGCAAGCACAATATACAGCTTCAATCAAAGAATTGCAGCTTTAGGCTACTAAATCACAATTCACTAACTTTACCATACAGTCGCATACTGTTGAAATGGCTATAATAAACTTGAACTTGAACTTGAACTTGCAATGTTACATCTTCATACAGTTTCATCTTTATTTCATGGTATATTCTAAAATATCCACCATTACAAATGTTCTTGGTTTTAATAGAATATTATAATATTGACTGGCTTTAAAATATATCCTATGATGCTATGCTGAGCAGTGCAAACGTTTTGAAAGATACAAAAGGCCCTGTATTGGAGTTGTAAACTTACACTTTTAAGGTATAATATTGTCTAAATTGTGTTAATGATGTTTAATTGGTTGCTGATACAATTAAATATGATACAATGAATGTGAAATCCAGGTATATTGCTCTCATTAGTGTCAAAATTCAACATTTTCAACATTAATGAAATGCTGACAGCCTACTAAATTTTTACTTCAGCTGACCTCCTTGTCTTAAAGTAAATCAGAAAAGAAGTTATTTAGACAAGTGTGTGCTAGACTGCTCCTGTAGCCAACAATCTCCTCTCTACCCTTTGGGAATTGAACTGTTATATGATCCTTGGTGATGTAAATTATGAAAACCCCTTTCTTTGGTTGGTCTTGATGCGGCCTTGACTCCTTTAAGACTCGGTCTCGACTCAGACTTGCTTCCTAAAAGACTCGGTCGTTGTCACTCGGTCTTGGCTGCAGTTAAACCAACGGTCTCGACCTCGACCCCCCCCCCCCCCCCCCCCCCCCCATCGTAGGGCAGTGGCGGCGATGCGGCGGGGACGCTACGGCGACGCCCCCTTCCCCTGGACAGACACCACCTTAACTAACACATTTTCTGGGGGAAACCCTGGACAGGATGCCTTTTATCTATCAAACGCAAAAGCTGAGATTGTTGGAAGGACTAGGCTACTCAACAAACTTGTTTTCGTTTCTGGGAGATCTCGTTATCGTTTTGGATTGTCGGATTTTATACTCATTGTATATATAGGATGAACAAAGTCTATGGATTTGCTATATTAAATCCAGTAGCCTAATAATTATGTGCCACGTCCGATTTCGCAAGTGGTGTAGTAGGCTACATTTAAAAATCGACAGCCGTTTCTGAGATCCATTTCATGAAGAGCAATTGTCTTGTGCGATCATTCCCCCTCCCCCACACTCGTCTAACCAGTTCACTACATTATAGCCTACCTATATGCGGCACTGAGGACGACACTTGAGCCCGACACTATGTCGATGTAAAAATGTGTGTGAGTGTGCGCTGAACCACGAATTAACATATTAACTTTTCTTTTCAGCAGACATCGCAAACATAAAAAGAATCTCAAAACAGAAAATCGTTCATTTCTTTTAATAAAACGATGCCTTTTCTCTTGATGGGTTCCGGAGAGGTTCTTCGAGTGAGTTTCGAACCCCGATCGCTGGCGTCCGATATGCTTCAACCACTTGCGCCACAGCTAGGTTGTGATCTCCGAAATGCTTTATTCGACACATGGACTTGAAACGCCGATCAAAAGTTCTGACATGTTAAACTGACGTTAGTTATTAATTCACCACATGATAAAATGCTGTCATATAGCTTGACGCCCAGCAGCCTATGGTAGTCTATGTCTATCTCTGAATCAACATGAACATGCATACGATACATACGTTGCTAGAAACTTATTTTGCGGAGCTAGGCCTGCAGCTAGTCGATGGTTACAATGAATCACCCTCACTGCCCTATCGCATATCTGACCATCCATTGTTACAATGTTACAAAATGTGCGATCGTCTCCATGCATGTAGCCTACGGTTATAAGTAAAGTGACAAGCATAGGCATGTATTAAAGAGATTTCTGGTAAATACATTTTATTTTCAGTCGTCAAAAGTGGTGGTGACAAAATCTGTGATAACAAGTGCTGACATGTAGGCTACCCAGCGTCGCCAGTTACAATGAACATGCCTCAGTTTTAAAATAGCCTACACATTTCCAAGTATTCCTAGCATGTAAATGTTGCCAAAATGTCCATCTTGTCCATCTCTTTCGTCTTTGCCTTGACATTGACAATAATAGCCTATTCACGGAAATGCGGTCTTGTAACCGTAATGAATTCATGAATTAATTTAAGGTTGCCTTTCGAGTATTTCAGGTTGAATTGAAGGCTATTTCCTTCTGATAGGCCTATAGGCGATTTTCTAAAACCATTTTCATTCATTTCAACAATGGTTTATTGAAACGTCGTTTGATTAATTTCGCCAGTCATCACTTTCATTTTAATGATGAAATGAGATGGATATGCGGAGCATTTCTCTCCCTCTCCATTGACCAAAACGTTGCTCTGCGAGCGTCATGTCTCTTTTCTCCGCTTGTCACCAGTGCGGTGTCCTCAGGTTTTTCCATGAGCCAAACCTTCATATTATTAGGGCGGTCTATGTTGCCCCCTTCCGGTTGCAGTTTTAATTACAAAGTCCCGAAGCATCGGGACTCCCGATGTGCGGGAACGAAAGGAGCATCCTCAACCCGTACCATCTGTAGTGTGAGTGATTTCTGAAGGTGAGTGAGAGATTGACTGACTGACTCAGTGGTGTGTTTGTGTTTCAGTAAGGAAAAAGAGATACAAACACACTGTCAAATTTCCTTCATTTCCTGGCAGGTTTCACGGCATCTAAGACAATTATTTTACAGTTATGGATCAACCCTTGTATACCATTTAAACGTTTTTGGATAAGCTATTTTGATAATATTGTAAATTTAGAATATTATACTGCCCGGTTGAACAAGGCCCAGGTGTCCACCCTGCAAAAATGGGAGGCATTAATATGCAGGGTCCAAGATCTCATGCCCCTTGTGCAATGAGTTGCCTTTATGTGTGATACATATTGCTGTTTTTTTTTTTTTCTGTAAAGACGTAATGATATTATATGATATGTATTTTCTACTTATTTTTATTTCCACTCTTTTACCATGTGTATGGTTTACTATCTAGCTTTCATGTAACCATCTTGCCACCCCCCTCCCACATTCCCCTGTTTATGAAAATCAATAAACAGTTGATAACAAAAAAAAAATAAGAAATCCTTCATTTCCTTTTGGATCAACATTACCGTCAAATTTACAATACTTTGTGTCTGTCTGTCTGTCCGTCCATCCGTCCGTCCGTCCGTCCGTCCGTGTGTGTGTGTGTCATGTTATAGTGTGAGTGATTTCTGCGGTTGAGTGAGAGATTGACTGACTGACTCAGTGGTGTGTTTGTGTTTGAGTGAGAAAAAGAGATAAAACACAGTGTCAAATTCAGCAACTCAGTATTTGGTCTTGTGATACTCACTGTAGTTTCTCCAGTTTACAGTTGGGATCCTCCAGAAGAGAAGAAAGATGCTTCATTCCTGAGTCTCCTGCTTCATTATTACTACTCAGCTGCAGCTCTCTCATGTGTGAGGGGTTTGATCTCAGTGCTGATGCAAGAGCTCTGAAGCCTTCCTCTCCAATACTGCAGTACCTCAGGCTGTAGAGAGAAGTAGGAGAAATACTTCATCTTCATTTCTTTTTGGACAGTCAACATTACTGTCACATTTACAATACTCTGTGTGTGTGTGTGTGTGTGTGTGTGAGAGTGTGTGTGTTACAGGCCCCCAGCCTTGCCTCTTCCCCGGCTGTGCTTCTCGTTTCTCGTCCGCAGGTGATTGGAGGCTAATTAGGTGCACCGGTGCACAGGTCACCTGATGAGTCGCTGGAGCTCCTCCCACTGAGAGCGGTGGACTTGAGGCTTGAGCAGAGCAGCACACTAACTTCAAGAACGCTGTCCTGGCTTGCTTGAGTTTTCTGTCTGAAGCTGGCCGGCCGCCGCTTTTGGCCAACTTTGGACTGTCGTTTCGGGCAAAATAAATTGCTATATTGCTGCAACCTCGCTGTTCCCCCCCCCCCCCCCCCCCTTTTTTTTGTTGTTGCGCCCATTTACGGCGTAACAGTGTGTTAGTGTGTGTTTGTTGTGTTTGTGTGTAAGTGGGTGACTAAATAAAGGAGGGAGGGTGTGATTCAATGATGTGTGTATGTGTGAGTGTTAGTCAATTATTGAGTCATTGAGTGACTGACTGACTCAGTGGTGAGTTTGTGTTTGAGTGAGAAAAACAGATAAAGTATTGCAAAAGCCTCTAAATCCACTTTTGTCAAAAATGAGATAATGATGGTGAGTGAATGCTCTTCACATATAGTGTAAGTTACTTCAATAATTTAGCTTCAAAACTCACTAAGTACCATTCTCTTCCTGGTCTGAAATATTGAATTGTAGGCGAAACCCTATAGGAGCCTGATACAAAATGCTCATTTAAAAGAAAAGTGGAAAAGACGGATTTAGAGGCTTTTGCATCTGAACCCTTCATTTGGTCTTGTGATACTCACTCTAGTTTCTCCAGTTTACAGTTGGGATCCTCCAGAAGAGATGAAAGATGCTTCACTCCTGAGTCTCCTACTTTGTTCCCCCACAGCTGCAGCTCTCTCATGTGTGAGGGGTTTGATCTCAGTGCTGATGCAAGAGCTCTGAAGCCTTCCTCTCCAATACTGCAGTGATCCAGGCTGTAGAGAGAAGTAGGAGAAATACTTCATCTTCATTTCCTTTTGGACAGTCAACATTACAGTCAAATTTACAATGCACTTTGTGTGTGTGTCTGTGTGTGTGTCTTGTTATAGTGTGAGTGATTATGTAAGTGAGTGAGAGAGTGACTGACTGACTCAGTGGTGTGTTCTAGGGCTGTCAAAATTGCTCAAGAATGCTAAAAAAACAGATAGATTAGAATATATTTGAATATCTGGTTGCGCATTTTGTCAATGATGCGCATTACGTCAATAACAGGACAAATTAATACAAAGAGACATAACTACTTGTAAGAGGTAGTTCATTTAAGTATAAACATATTTGACAACGTATTGCCTACTCAAGAACAAGTAAATCAAAGGTCAAGACCGCAGACCTCATTCTCGCTCGCTTGCTCTCTCGCACTCACACACACACACTTTCTCACTCTCACCAGCACCCTCGCGCTCTCTGCGCACAACGGTTTAAATGAAGAACAACAATAAACACATGTTGAGTGCTGATCAAGATTTTTGTACAAGCTATTTAAGGTCGTGACTCTCGTCCCAAATATAGCAGGCTTCATTCAGTGATTGAAACAAATATTGGTAACACTTTACTTGACGGGTTAATTCATAACACATTCATAACAGCTGTCATGAACTGCACATGAAGCATTCATGACTGATTCTTGAAACATGACTCAACATTCATACCAACACTTTCATGAATGTGGAAGACAAAACGACGAAAACTTGTCAAAATAAAAGTCCAACAATCTAGTAATCCATATACAGGGTATTATGAATCCTCTCCAGCGTTTGTAAACATCTCATGAATATTTTATGAAGTCTACTTCAAATGTCACTTTACTATACGAGTTTTGTAGTATTCATCACACTGGGAAGTGAACTAGGCTACTGACCATCTGTGGACCTCTGAATGGTTGGACATTCCTGTTTTATATACAGTATAATACAGTCATTGGTGTAGACAATTATGCATTCTTCAGAGATTACTATCATGAGATAAATAAACAGACAAACAAAAAACTAAATTCTCCTGGACACTGGACTTCCCCGTTGACTAAGATGTGACATGATCAGGTTGGCTAAAACAAAAAAGACAGCAATGCTGCTTTGCGATTGTTGGACTTTTATTTTTTATTTTTTTTTTAAAGTATATTTTTTGGCTTTTTGCCTTTATTAGTACAGGACAGTGAAGTGGTAGACAGGAAGCAAGTGGGAGAGAGAGATGGGGTGGGATTGGGACATGACCGCAGGCCGGATTCGAACCTGAGTCCCCGTGGGCACTCGGACCCGTAAATGGTACGAGCGCTGTAGCCTGCTGGGCCACAGCGCCCCCCTTTGGACTTTTATTTTGACAAGTTTTTGAAGTTTTGTCTTCCACATTCATGAAAGGGTTGGTATGAATGTTGAGTCATGTTTCATGAAACAGTCATGAATGCTTCATGTGAAGTTCATGACAGCTGTTATGAATGTGTTATGAATGAACCCGTCAAGTAAAGTGTTACCCAAATATTATTAAATTAGGCTAATTGAAGTTTTACAGTGATATAAAACCCTGTAGCACCGCATTATGTAATAACACCGCATTATGTAATAATGTAATAAATGTGCATGCCATTTTGTAATAATTGCCGCATTCTGTAATAATCTGCCGCATTATGTAATAAACTTCTTGAACGCAATATGTAATACATTTTGCTGCATTATGTAATAAGTTATTACATATTGCGGTTGTTACTACATAATGCGGGTGTTGCGTTTTTTTTTGTTGCCAAATGTAACAATTGGTGCATTATGTAATAACCAACCGAAATTGACATTTTCATTGAATAAAAACAGCTTAATAATGTGTATTTTACTCAAAATTAATGCTTACAAATAAGTATTAATTTAACGATGCAATTAAGTATTTAAGCAACTAAATGAAAAACAATTCAGCTGCAACATACAGCCTAACACACTGATCACACAATGGAACTGCAGAATAATAAGTGAATTTTAACAATGTTCTTTACCTACAGTAAAACAGGCCATGACTCACATTTCACACACATGTAGCCAAACTATCAGTATATAGAGGGTACTGCCTATCAGAATTCCATTTGATTTATGCTGTTCAGGCACTTAGGCTAAGCCCCTACTTGATATTGCTCCTCCTGCAAGATACTGATTGGGACTCATGGTGTCTATTACTGGCTAGGCAAGGCCTGCTAGTGTATGGCAATGTTTAAACGTAAGTTATTAGGGCCCGAGCACCGAGGTGCGGCCGCTGAAGCGGCTGCACCGTAGGTGCAAGGCCTCATTGTTTTTGCTCAGATTACATTTCTTCCAGGCCACGTTTTGCCTTTTTTTCACCAACTTGGCATGCTCTGAAACTTTTGAAATTTGGCAGCTATGTGTGGAATTGGTAACACTACTAAGTGACAGAGCTCTGGCCAAGGATGTGGCTCAGGGACTCTATAGCGCCACCTAACATGTTGTCTGTTGTGGTTGACACATACATTCACGGAAATGGACCAGATTTGGTGGATATGTGTGTTCTATTAAATTCAATTTTACATTTAAACTTAATAGTGAATCTTTTGAGGAAGAATTTGAGTTATGATTATGATTTTTGCACATCACATATTTTGAAACACTTCTCCTAGACGGTTTATCGAAATCATGTCATATAAGCACTAAAATGATCTTGAGGGGTTGCTCAAGAGGAATTGCGACCAGATTTTTGAATCTTCGAAGTATATTGAAATGGCGAAATTTTGAATTATGGCATCTTATTAAGAAACAGGAAGTTGGTGTTATAGGCAGAAAAAAGGTTTTAAATTGGATGTAACCTGGCAGCTACATGTGGAATTGCTTCTGCTAATTAGAGACAGAGCTCTGGCCTAAGGTGTGGCTTCGGGACTCTATAGCGCCACCTAGCAGCACGTTATCTGTTGTGGTTGACACAAACATTCACGAAAATGAACCAAATTTGGTGGGCACATGTGTTATTGCTATCGCTAGTCAGAGACAGAGCTCTAGCCTACAGTAGGGTGTGGCTTAGGGACTCTATAACGCCACCTAGCGTGTTGTCTGTTGTGGTTGACACATACATTCACAAAATTAACCAAATTTGATGGGCTTGTGTGTTATTGCTGCCGCTAGTCAAAGACAGAACTCCGGCCTCGGGTGTGGCTTAGGGACTCTATAGCGCCACCTAGCCCATTGTCTGTTGTGGTTGACACATACATTCACGAAAATGAACCAAATATGGTGGGCATGTGTTTTGCTATAGCTATTCAGAGACAGAGCTCTGGCCGAGGGTGTGGCTTAGGGACTCTATAGCGCCACCTAGTGTGTTACCTGTTGTGGTTGACATATACATTCACGAAAATGAATCAAATTTGGTGAGCTCGTGTGTTATTACTGCCGCTAGTCAGAAACAGAGCTCTGGCCTAGGGTGTGGCTTAGGGACTCTATAGCGCCACCTAGCGCATTGTCTGTTGTG
Organism: Sardina pilchardus; assembly: GCF_963854185.1. Lineage (NCBI taxonomy): Eukaryota > Metazoa > Chordata > Actinopteri > Clupeiformes > Clupeidae > Sardina > Sardina pilchardus. The sequence continues at coordinate 30,541,281 of NC_085009.1, read as the reverse complement.
GTTGATACATTTACAAAAATGAGCCACAATAGGGCTCGGGATCATGACGTGAAAACTTTGCGGGCACAGCCATATTGGCAGCCTCACTCCTTAGTTTACTATGGATTACTATGGATTTACTCCCACCTATTAGTGTGTTCCTGTTACTTAGTTTTTGCCTTCTTGGTCGTATGTTGCTGTAGTGGGGTGTAACAGAGAAAAAGAATCGCTAATACTATATTTCTGCTTCTTGTCTTCTGCATCTGAATGAATGGATATTATGTTCGGTGCCCCACCAACATGGCAGCTATATTCCTAGAATGCAAGGTGTGTCCCCGAGCCCTATTGGTGGGCATGTGTGTTATTGCTACAGCTAGCCAGGGATAGAGCGCTGGTCTAGGGTGTGGCTTAGGGACTCTATAGTGCCACCTAGCACATTGTCTATTATGGTTGACACATTAATTCACGACAATTAGGTAGGCTTGTGTGTTATTGCTGCAGTTAGGCTTAGTTCACACTGGCAGTCGAAATCCGATGTCTTGCATATCCGATCAGAATCCGATCTTTCTGACTGACTGTTCTCATGGCCTGGTGCACGCGCTGAATCAATCAATTAATCACTTCCGTCACTCAGAATTACTTTGCAATTGTTTGTCGCAGTGCAAATGACGAAAGGGATACGTTGAAATCCTATTCAAGTGGTTCGACTGTTCAGATTGAGTCATATCCGATAGTTGAAACCACGAACCATGGTGCGAATCAGCATTGTAAAAATCGCATTTCATGCGGTTTTGTGCAGTTCAGACTACCCAAAATTCAAGCTAGATACAATCCAGATAAGCAAAAAATCGGATTTCGACTGCCAGTGTGAACTAAGCCTTAGTCAGAGACAGAGCTCTGGCCTAGGGTGTGGTCTGTTGTGGTTGACACATACATTGATGAAAATTAACCAAATTTGGTGGGCATGTGTGTTGCTAATGCACATGCCCACAAACAAGTACGTATTGCTTTTATAGATTCTGAAATGTCCTGGCCCGCCATCACCGCTTGCGGCTATATTTATTATTATTTATTTTGTTTTGTTGTACTACAAACTAAGCAGGATTTAGACTGAGATACTGTGTCCTCAATGAGCTTGAAAAGTTTTATGCTAATATGTGTTAGCTTAAGCAACACCGGCTAACTTAGCCAATAATATAATAATATCTGACAACAGAAAACAGAATGCATAGCACACCCATCTTGCCTACAGAATTGCTGTCATTCATCATCCAGTTGACAATAAATTGGTTAACTATCAGAAGCACTTACCTCCAAACTTGATCTCATGACTAATATGACTGCAAATATTAATTGAAAAGAACCCCTTGTGCGCTTAAATGAGCACAACCAAAGTAAAAAGGTGGATTGTTACAATGCAAGCTGAGCAATAGTTGACATACTGTCCTCTTACTTAGCATTTTTGAGTAAAATACACATTATCATGCTGTTTTTAATCAATGAAAATGTCAATTTTGGTTGGATACTACATAATGCACCAATTGTTACATTTGGCAAAAAAAAAAATCGCAACCCCCGCATTATGTAGTAACAACCGCAATATGTAATAACTTATTACATAATGCAGCAAAATGTATTACATATTGCGTTCAAGAAGTTTATTACATAATGCGGCAATTATTACATCATGGCGTGCACATTTATTACATTATTACATAATGCGGTGTTATTACATAATGCGGTGCTACAAACCCGACTTTAGTTGCTGTTACATCGCATCGTTAATCAGATTCTCGGCTTTCAATCCCAAAAGTTGTTGTTTCGATTCTATTGGTGACTGTTACACTAGGGATACAGTACCTCATTGCTTGACAGAACTCCTGAAGCCTGCCCCATCCACGACACTGATCGGTCTCCTTACAAATTAACCAAATTAATTTCTGCGTGATGGCCTGCTGAAATGGACGCTTAAGAGTGTGGCATTGTAAGCCAAAATCATGAAATGCGTCAAATAACACGCCGAATGACTTAAGAAACCGGCGTGTCATTCTACACCTGTGGGTGAGATCAGGCTGCCCCTTCTCTTGTTGCAGACAGAGCTTGTGGCAGCGGGAGTGCAAAATAAGTGGCAATACGTGGCTGTTTAGCTGTAGTTCCACACATTATGCTATGCTCCTTTGGGTGCACGTTTTTGAGATGTGACCTCATTACTAGTGGTCGAATGGTATGCTAATTGTAACTATTTGAATATAAATTTGGATATAGAATATTCGTTGACAGCCTTAGTGTGTTTGTGTTTGACAGAAAAAGAGATAAAACACACTATCAAATTCACTCTCAAACTCAGTATTTGTTCTTGGAATACTCACTGTAGATATTCTAGTTTACAGTTGGGATCCTCCAGAAGAGAAGAAAGATGCTTCACTCCTGAGTCTCCTGCTTCATTCCTACTCAGCTGCAGCTCTCTCATGTGTGAGGGGTTTGATCTCAGTGCTGATGCAAGAGCTCTGAAGCCTTCCTCTTCAATACTGCAGTTATCCAGGCTGTAGAGAGAAGTAGGAGAAATACTTCATCTTCATTTCCTTTTGGACAATCAACATTACTGTCACATTTACAATACTCTGTGTGTGTGTGTGTGTGTGTGTGTGTGTGTGTTTTGTCATAGTGTGAGTGATTGTGTAAGTGAGTGAGAGAGTGACTGACGGACTGACTGACTCAGTGGTGTGTGTGTGTGTGTGTGTGTGTGTGTGTGTGTCAGTGTGTGTGTGTGTGTGTGTGTGTGTGTGTGTGTGATACTGTAGCAACTCAGTACTTGGTCTTGTGATACTCACTGTAGTTTCTCCAGTTTACAGTTGGGATCCTCCAGAAGAGAAGAAAGATGCTTCACTCCTGAGTCTCCTGCTTCCCAATTCCTACTCAGCTGCAGCTCTCTCATGTGTGAGGGGTTTGATCTCAGTGCTGATGCAAGAGCTCTGAAGCCTTCCTCTTCAATACTGCAGTTAACCAGGCTGTAGAGAGAAGTAGGAGAAATACTTCATCTTCATTTCCTTTTGGACAATCAACATTAATGTCAAATGTACAATGCTCTTTGTGTTTGTGTGTGTGTGTGTGTGTGTGTGTGTGTGTGTGTGTGTGTGTGCTACAAATGTAGCACCGCATTATGTAATAACACCGCATTATGTAATAATGTAATAAATGTGCACACCATTATGTAATAATTGCCGCATTCTGTAATAATCTGCCGCATTATGTAATACACTTCTTGAACGCAATATGTAATACATTTTGCCGCATTATGTAATAAGTTATTACATATTGCGGTTGTTAGTACATAATGCGGGTGTTGCGCTTTTTTTTTGCCAAATGTAATAATTGGTGCATTATGTAATAACCAACCGAAATGTACATTTTCATTGATTAAAAACAGCTTGATAATGTGTATTTTACTCAAAATTAATGCTTACAAATAAGTATTAATTTAACAATGCAATTAAGTATTTAAGCAACTAAATGAAAAACAATTCAGCTGCAACATACAGCCTAACACACTGATCACACAAAGGAATTGCAGAATAATAAAGTGAATTTTAACAATGTTCTTTACCTACAGTAAAACAGGCCATGACTCACATTTCACACACATACAGTATAGCCAAACTATCAGTATATGGAGGGAACTGCCTATCAGAATTCCCTTTGATTTATGCTGTTCAGGCACTTAGCCTAAGCCAGTACTTGATATTGCTCCTCCTGCAAGGTACTGATTGGGACTCAGTACTGGCTAGGCTAGGCCTGCTAGTGGAAAGGCAATGTTTAAACGTAAGTTATTAGGGCCCGAGCACCGAGGTGCTGAAGCGGCTGCACCGTAGGTGCAAGGCCCTATTGTTTTTGCTCAGATTAAATTTCTTCCGGGCCACGTTTTGCCTTTTTTCACCAACTTGGCATGCTCTAAAACTCTTGAAATTTGGCAGCTATGTGTGGAATTGGTAACACTACTAAGTGACAGAGCTCTGGCCTAGGGTGTGGCTCAGGGACTCTATAGCGCCACCTAACGCGTTGTCTGTTGTGGTTGACACATACATTCACGGAAATGGCCCAGATTTGGTGGACATGTGTGTTCTATTAATCTAAACAATTTTCCATTTCAACTTTATAGTGAATCTTAGAAGAATTTGATTTATGATTATGATTATGATTTCTGCACATCACATATTTTGAAAAAAAATCTCCTAGACGGTTTATCGAAATCATGTCATATAAGCACTAAAATGATCTTGAGGGGTTGCTCAAGAGGAATTACAACCAGATTTTTTAATTGTCGAAGTATATCGAAATGGCGAAGGTTTGAATTATGACGTCTTATCAAGAAACAGGAAGTTGGTGTTATAGGCAGAAAAAAGGTTTTAAATTGGATGTAACTTGGCAGCTACATGTGGAATTGCTTCTGCTAGTCAGAGACAGAGCTCTGGCCTAAGGTGTCGCTTAGGGACTCTATAGCGCCACCTAGTGCGTTGTCTGTTGTGGTTGACACATACATTCACGAAAATGAACCAAATTTGGTGGGCACATTACATGTGTTATTGCTATCGCTAGTCAGAGACAGAGCTCTAGCCTAGGGTGTGGCTTAGGGACTCTATAGCGCCACCTAGCGTGTTGTCTGTTGTGGTTGACACATACATTCACGAAAATTAACCAAATTTGGTGGGCTTGTATATCATTGCTATCGCTAGTCAGAGACAGAGCTCTATCTCTATAGCGCCACCTAGCGTGTTGTCTGTTGTGGTTGACACATACATTCACTAAAATTAATCAAATGTTGTGGGCTTGCGTGTTATTGCTACCGATAGTCAAAGACAGAGCTCTGGCCTAGGGTGTGGCTTAGGGACTCTATTGCGCCACCTAGCGCATTGTTTGTTGTGGTCGACACATACATTCACGAAAATTAACCAAATTTGGTGGGCTTGTGTGTTATTGCTATTGCTAGTCAGAGACAGAGCTCTGGCCATAGACCTAAAAGAAATGGACAAACAGACTCTGCTGTTCTCAATGGGAGGGGGCTGAAATAAAAATCTGTTTACTTTCCATCGTACTGCGCAGACTCATACTCATTTTGTGACGTTAGCCATCCTGTACATTGCTGTAACTGGTCTGATAGATGGGATTTTCAGAACAACTGTCAATCCATTATTAATGTTTGTTTTTAATATTATTATTTTGTTTACTTGCCTCTAGGTAATGCTTTACCCTATCAAACAGTAGGCTACCGTAGGCTACACGCTTTTTCACTGATCTTGGGAATGACTTTCCATCATGGTTTTCGTGCTGGCTGGACTGAGCTTCTTATCCAAACATTACGGGGAATCTCTTGTTGAACGTTAGCTTCCCTCCAACCGACATGCTAACTATACTTCTTTGCGGGAAACCAACGTTATATACGGGGAAGACGTGAATTAGTTTTGCCTTCGATACCCTATATACTGTAGAATACACAGAAGCTATAAGGGCGACACAGGGCACATGTTACATGAAGTTATGGGATCGCAAAAAAATCTGCAATCTATGGCCGTCCATGGGAGTTAGCAGAGTTTCGATAACCAGCTCAATTCCTGTCTCTACTTCCGGGAATATGCCTGCCCCCTTGGCTCTGGCCTAGGGTGTGGCTTAGGGACTCTATAGCGCCACCTAGCGCATTGTCTGTTGTGGTTGACACGTACATTCACGAAAATGAACCAAATTTTGTGGGCATGTGTTTTGCTATAGCTATTCAGAGACAGAGCTCAGGCCGAGGGTGTGGCTTAGGGACTCTATAGCGCCACCTAGTGTGTTACCTGTTGTGGTTGACATTTACATTCACGAAAATGAATCAAATTTGGTGAGCTTGTGTGTTATTGCTGCAGCTAGTCAGAGAGCTTTGGCCTAGGGTGTGGCTTAGGGACTCTATAGCGCCACCTAGCCTGTTGTCTGTTGTGGTTGACACATACATTGATGAAAATTAACCAAATTTGGTGGGCATGTGTGTTGCTCATGCACATGCCCACCAACAATTACGTATTGCTTTGTTAGATTCCGAAATGACCGGGCCTGCTATCGCCGCTTGCAGCTATATTTATTATTATTAATTTTGTTTTGTTGTACTACAACAAACTAAGCAGGATTTAGACTGATACTGTGTCCTCAATGAACTTGAAAAGAAAACCTTTTATGTTAATGTGTAACATGGTTATGGTTATGGTTATGGTTATGGCTATTTAGCAGACGCCATGTGTTAGCTTAGCTTATGGTTGGCTATGTCAACACCAGCTAACTTAGCCAATAATATAATAATATCTGTTAACAGAAAACAGAATGCATGGCACACCCATCTTGTGCACAGCCCATGTTTAATAATTTGGTGCTGTATGTCTTATCTTTGCTGCTGCTTGAGCAAAGACAGAGATTTACTTGACAATTTTATAAAGTGGTTAACTATCAGAAGCACTTACCTCCAAACTTGAGTAAAATACACATTATCATGCTGTTTTTAATCAATGAAAATGTCAATTTTGGTTGGTTACTACATAATGCACCAATTGTTACATTTGGGAAAAAAAAAAAACGCAACAACCGCATTATGTAGTAACAACCGCAATATGTAATAACTTATTACATAATGCGGCAAAATGTATTACATATTGCGTTCAAGAAGTTTATTACATAATGCGGCAGATTATTACAAAATGCGACAATTATTACATAATGGCGTGCACATTTATTACATTATTACATAATGCGGTGTTATTACATAATGCGGTGTTATTACATAATGCGGTGCTACAGTGTGTGTGTGTGTGTGTTTTGTCATAGTGTGAGTGATTGTGTAAATGAGTGAGAGAGTGACTGACTGACTGACTCAGTGGTGTGTGTGTGTCATGTTATAGTGTGAGTGATTTCTACAGGTGAGTGACTGTCAAATTTACAATGCACTTTGTGTGTGTGTGTGTGTGTGTGTGTGTGTGTGTGTGTGTGTGTGTGTGTGTGTGTGTGTTTTGTCATAGCGTGAGTGATTGTGTAAGTGAGTGAGAGAGTGACTGACGGACTCAGTGGTGTGTGTGTGTGTGTGTGTGTGTGTGTGTGTGTGTGTGTGTCGTGTTATAGTGTGAGTGATTTCTACAGGTGAGTGACTGTCAAATTTACAATGCACTTTGTGTGTGTGTGTGTGTGTGTGTGTGTGTGTGTTTTGTCATAGTGTGAGTGATTGTGTAAGTGAGTGAGAGAGTGACTGACTGACTCAGTGGTGTGTGTTAGTGTGTGTGTGTGTGTGTGTGTGTGTGTGTGTGTGTGTGTGTGATAGCAACTCAGTACTTGGTCTTGTGATACTCACCGTAGTTTCTCCAGTTTACAGTTGGGATCCTCCAGAAGAGAGGAAAGATGCTTCACTCCTGAGTCTCCTGCTTTATTCCCACTCAGCTGCAGCTCTCTCATGTGTGAGGGGTTTGATCTCAGTGCTGATGCAAGAGCTCTGAAGCCTTCCTCTCCAATACGGCAGTTATCCAGGCTGTAGAGAGAAGTAGGAGAAAAACCTTATCAGTCTATTGAGGCTACATGCCCACTCTCTTATGCCCCGGTGTTCTTCCCATTGCCCGTACCCACCAAACTGCTGTTTGCAACATCAATACTTATTACTACTATTGCTACAATGATTAGACAATTTTTCCCAAACTGATACGAGTACGAGTATTTACATTTGTGTACTTGCCGATACCAAGTACCGATATTTCTACCACAAAATGACTAGCCAAATAACTAGCATAAAATTGCACTGACTTTTCTTCTCTGCTCTGATTGTTACAATAAGCCTCAAATAAATATTGACAATAAGGACTATGAAAAAATACTCCACAAGCCTCCACACTGGCACTGTGTCCATATCTAAATTGAACAAATGATGAACTAGAATATTTGGTAACACTCCATAATAAGGGTCCTTAATAAATAGCAAACTAGTCATTAACTAACCCTTTGTTAATATTTGCTAATTGTTACTAAAATATCTATTTGCCACAAGTTAATGTTTTTTCATCATTAATTAATTAATTAGCCTTCTATTTTTGTCTGAACATGAGCATCACCTTTAGTGTAGTTTTCGCATAACTTTCAGCTTTGCCTGTTTTGTTTTATCTTATCGAGGACCTTTCTGAACCTTGTGATCATTAATTTCCAGTGTGAGAGACCCATACTAGTTACAGTGCATGAAAATGCACTGTACTGTTCTTCCTAGGCTTCTTCTTCTTCTTCTAACGTATTTAATGCAGCTTCAACCGTTTGACGTAGAAACTTCATTCAAACTTTGCTGCGTAGGTCTTGCTTAGGACACCCGTGCTATATATTTTTCAACTTTGTAACTTTTATACTTTTTAAACTATAAATTAAAAACTATTAAAAATTTCCCCATAGACTTAACATTGGCCTCTATGACATCACAATCAGGTCGTTGAGCAATTAGAATCTTATGCCAGGTGGCCAGCCCCACCTGCAGCAGCCCTCTCTCTCTCTCAGGCTTAAAGCATACAATCTCTCTGAAGACTACACATATCCTGTTAAACTGTTTCCTCTTTCCACAACTCTTTCAAAATAAGAGTCCTCAGTGCAATAATACACTATTAAATCATTTAACCATTGAAAATACTCAACTATTTAACTGTTCAACCATTCCAACTGTCAGTTATCATCAACTATGCCTCCAGTCAACTACATGAAACCTCCATGTACCTAGCAACCAACATAGCAACCATTAAAATTAAGTGTTTATGACCGTTTCCATAGCAACCAACATGATTATACTGCAGTAACTTCTTGTTTCCTGATAGTGGCCACCATGGACACCCTAGCAACAAATGTTTAAAAATAAAAGTCCTCACTAGCAAGTTAGCATGGTTAGCATAGTTAGCATTGTTAGCATAGTTAGCATTTTTAGCATAACTGCAAAAAATCATCAACTAAGTTAGCTAATCAACCTGGTTAGCATTGTTAGCAAATTTAGCATTGTTAGCATAGTTAGCATTTTTAGCATTACTGCTAGAAATCATCGGTTAAGTTAGCTAATCAACCTGGTTAGCATTGTTAGTAAAGTTAGCATTGCTAGCATAATTAGCATTTTTAACGTAACTGCTAGAAATCATTAGCTAAGTTAGCTGATCAACATTTTAACATGAATAGAAATCATTAGTTAAGTTAGAACTGGAATGTTTCATCTTTAAACTGTCTACCTTCACACTATCAACTCTCTGTAAACTATGCAACCACCATGTTTACCCTAGCTACACCTTAGTAACCATATCTACATTATCTATCTATTTTTGCATTTTCATGCACTGGTAATTCCTTGGAATTGCATTTCTAGTTATATTACTAATATTAATGAAAAAACATTAACTTTTGCCAAATAGATATTTTAGTAACAATTAACACATATTAACAAAGGGTTAGTTAATGACTAGTTTGCTATTTATTAAGGACCCTTATTATGGAGTGTTACCGAATATTTTGCACTATAAAATCTGATAGCACAACAAAGCATGATACCACGGACTCTACTGTGGACCTTTGTAAAATTGTCGTGGCTCCTTTAAGAACTCAGAGCGAGCGGCCAGACTATGTGCCACCTAACGCGAGAGGGAAAGAGAGAAGATGCTTCCGCCAAAGCAGTTAGTGGAGGACACTTATGCATTGTACTATTGGCCATTGAATAAAGCAGTGATTTCTCACACACTATGTGAGAGAACCTCTCAACTCGATGCACGGTCCGACCTCCAGGCTCGTTCCCACTGATCTATAACTAACACTGGATGGACTATCCCATTGTTGCCGCCCCATCATTCTTTATGTAGATCATTGAGGGCGAGGACTGAGGAAGGAAGGGAGGATGTATAAAAGATGAATGAGAGGCACCCTATGTCTTGCATCTGGCTGTTGCTCATGAGGTAGGCTACAGTAGAAGTGAATTGGGCACTGACTTCGGTCTTGGAGGAGCCTACTGTATGATCTGACAAATGTGACGATCTGGACTTGCATAAAGGCAGGGAAGCATTTTTCATCATAAAATAGGCAAAATGTGTGCTAACAGAACACTATGCAAATTGGATGTATCTACTAAAAAATAAACTCTAACTAGGCTACACTGAACTAAATGCATGCCACATGCATGAAAGAAATGTTGTGAGTAGGCTTCATGAAAACCTAGCGACTGTTTGTGAAGAGTGGCAGCAAAGATTAGGAGAAACTGTAATTAAGTGGTATCGGTGGGTGGTATCGGGGAAGTTTTACGAGTATGAGTACGAGTATGAGTTATGGACCCAATATCAACCCGATTCCTATGCCAGTATTATATAACTAAAATATCTTACCTGAGTGTCTCCAGTGCACAGTTACCCAGTCCAGAACACAATTCTCGGACCCCAATATCTCCAAAACTGTTGGCACTGAGGTCCAAATGTTTCAGCTTTGAAGATGCTTTGGTGAGGACAGATGCAAGACCTGCACAGCTCCTCTCAGTGAGCCCACAACTGTTGAGCCTGAAGGGGAAAACATTCCACCAGTTAACAGAGACTCTAGAAAGGATTGTGACACCATAAGAGCAACAGTGTTGTTGTGCTTCTGAATCATACTTAAAGGAACAGTATGTAAGAAGGTATTTCATTGCTATCCTACTTACAGAGCCTTTTGGGATTCCTCCACTACTGGCTGCAGCCTTAGAAGACATTCATCAGACCTGTTGTACTTCTTCAAGTCAAACACATCAAGCTTTTCTTCTGATGTCAGAAGCACAAACACAAGAGCTGACCACTGTGTGGATGAGAGTTTGGCTGCAGAAAGTGTCCCTGCACTCAGGAAGCTCTGGACCTCCTGCACTAAGGAGTGATCATTGACTTCATTCAGACAGTGGAAGAGGTTGACAACTCTTTCTGATGATGGCATCTCCCTGATCTTTATCTTAATGTAGCTGCCTATTTCCTCTTTGCTTTCAGGTTGTACTTCCTTTATTAGGCCTCTCAAGAGTCTCTGGTTGGATTCCAGAGAGAAGCCAAGAAGGAAACGGAGGAACAGATCAAAGCGCCCATCTTCATGTTCCAATGCTTTGTCCACAGCACTCTTCTGTAAGGTGGTCATGGGATTGCCTGCTGTTTGCCATTTCAGAAGCTGAAACCCTGTTCTGGGGGGTTGCTGTGGGGACATGAGATCTTTCCCCTCAGTTACTAACATTAGGATCAAATACAAAGCTGCAAGGTACTCCTGGATGCTCAGATGCACAAAGCAGTACAACTTTTCCTGATGAAGGCCTGACTCTTCCTGAAAGATCTGGGTGCAGATGCCACAGTGTACTGCTGCCTCTCTGACATCAATACCACTCTCTCTCAAGTCGTCTTCATAAAATATCAGGTTGCCCTTTTTCAGCTGCTCATAGGCCAACTTTCCAAGAGCAAGGAGACTAGCTTGGTTCCACTTTGGATCTGTGTCAAAAACTCCATCAAATTTCACACTCCTTTGCTTGGTTTGGAAAACAAGGAAATACGTGTACATCTCTGTCAAAGTCTTTGGAACTTGCTGACTTCCTTTAGTATTGAGAAGTAATTCAAAAACATTAGCAGCAATCCAGCAAAACACTGGTATGTGGCACATAATGTGGAGGCTTCTTGATGATTCTATGTGAGTGATAACTTTGCTGGCAAGAGTCTGATCCCTGATCCTCTTCCTGAAGTACTCCTCCTTCTGAGCGTCGCTAAAACCTTGTACTTCTGTGATCCGGTCGACACACTCGGGAGGGATTTGATTGGCCGCTGCCGGTCGAGAGGTGATCCAAAGGAGAGCAGAGTAAAGCAAATCACCCTTGATGAGATTTGTCAGCAGAACATTTAATGAAGTGACCTTTGTCACGTCAGTCAAAATTTCATTTTTCTGAAAGTCTAGTTGCAGTCGGCACTCGTCCAGACCATCAAAGATGAACAACACTTTGTACTTCCCCTGGCTGGGAAAAGTTAACTGCTTAATTTCTGAGAAAAAGTGTTGAAGAAGATCCATCAAAGAGAGCTGTTTGTCTTCCATGCGGTTGAGCTCCCTAAAAGGCAGTGGAAATATGAAGTGGATATCTTGGTTTTCGGTGCCCTCAGCCCAGTCCAGGATGTACTTCTGAACTGAGACCGTTTTGCCAATGCCAGCTATTCCCTTCGTTATGACACTTCTGATTAGTTTGTCTTGGCCAGGTAAGGGCTTAAAGATGTCTGTGCATTTGATTGGTGTCTCCAGTCCAGCTGGTCTCTTGGATATGGACTCAATCTGCCTGACTTCATGCTCCTCATTTACTTTCCCACTTCCTCCCTCTGTGATGTAGACCTCTGTGTAGATCTTGTCTAGGAGAGCAGAGTTGCCTTGTTTGGGCATTCCTTCAAACACACGCTTGTACTTGTTCTTGAAATTTCTCTTCAGCTCAGTCTGCCACACTACACAGAGTTCAACTACAGAATAGCATAAAACAAAAAAAATGTTAAAAGTAAAACCCTGTTAAACTCCAAACTACTGTAGCAACAGAGCAATTGCCCCCATACTGTGCGTCCAATGTGTCTTTTACGCCAATGTCACAATGTGCCTTTTATTGCTTTACTGATGTTTAATTGCAAATGGAAATAACATATCTACTTAACAATAGGGCTGTGCAATTAATCAAATTAATCGTGATTATGACTTCCAACAATTATGAAAATAGCATACTCGAAATATAATGATTATTATATTAACCCTTTAGATGTTTTTTTTCCTGTTGGATTATTATTTAACAATCAATTTAAACATTTTAATAAAGTACATTTTCAATATGGATGATATTTCCAAAACTGAGTAATCACATGTAATAATTGTGATCTCAATTGAACAAAATAATCGTGATGATGATTTTACCATATTCGAGCAGCCCTACTTAACAATACATAAAATACAAGACACTCAAGACACCCAAGAAATGGCTATTTTCTGTTTCTCTAATGTAGCTCTCTGATTTTAGTGATCAAAACCATAGGTAACAGAATTAAACTAGAAAATGTAATTCCATGGAAGGAATTACCATTGCATGTAAATGCAAAAAGGTTGCTACTGTAGCTGTGTAAACATATTAGCAGAGAATGTCTAATAAGGGGAGAAGGACCACTAGCGAAATACTTCCGCATGGTACTGCAACTAGAGGGCGATCGCGAGCAAGTGATGAATGAATGAGTGGCAATGGAGCTGAACCCCCCAGTACCACATTTGTCGTTTTATAATTTTTTCTCCTAAAATTGCATTAATGCATGCGATGCAGGATAACTTGACTTGACAATCAGCTGACCAATACAATTTTCAATATGTGTTGTTATTCCTAAAAACCCTTTCAAAGTTTTCATGTCACGTGACACAAGCGAACCACTTTAGGGCCATAGACCTAAAATAAGGTTCAGCTTCACGACGGTCGTAATCGGTCGCGATTGTCGCGAGCATCCATGAGCTAAATGCTAGCATGTTACAGGGAAAACGGCCCATCCTATGAAAAGCAGAAAGGACATGAGTGACTTTTTATTTCATTTCCAGTGGAAAACCTATACTCAGGTAGCTACTACGACAATGTACATTAAGAAATGAAGTTGTCAACTGTGAAAAAAACGAGTTCTAGCCGCTTAGCCCCATAGACCACAATTCATTTATCACTTGCTCGGCAACGCCCCCAGCGGAATTTCAACAGATTGCATGAACAATCCGGTACAATGGAGTTAATAGGAAGTGGACCGGCTCTCCCTAAAGGGGCTCTGATATTAGGCATAGCCTAAGACAACTCGAGGCTAAACTGAAGAATAGATAAATAACAATTACCCAATTACAATTCCAACTTGGAAAGTCACATTTAAAAAGTGATTTATGAAAATGCATCAAAATTGTGGATATAGGCTATTTTGGAAAATAACTCTTCATTTATTAGAATTTAAAAGACTGAAATGAAGTTGCCAACTTCAAACGAGTTGCAAGAGCTGACTTTAGTAGCCTACAGTGAAACGACTGGTAGGATAGCTTACATAGCCTTCATATCTACACTAATGCAGGTTAAAAGTAGGCTATAGACACCATTGGAATACGGAATACAATCTCAAACAACGCCAATCAACGATGATGCAGCAACAGGTAGGATATCTAGCAAATGTAACGTTAGCTTACAGAAGGATATTTTATGTAGGCAACACATATTACAGGATGAGCTAGTATGTTCTTCGAACCCGTTTCCAGGTGTGTGAGTGTGATTGTCCCAATAGGAATGTACAATAAGCGATTAGTAGGCCTGTCTATCAGGTTGGACTTCACTTAAAACGCTGCTCTTTCGAGATGGCTAAAAGCCCTTGTGTAAGCCCTGTTCGCCTTGCAGCCTACCCCGACGTTAAACGTTAGCCTGGAGCAAGTTTGGTTGTCGTTAGCTAAATACAGTGTTTACGTTGACGTTAGGTTAGATTGTCTTTAGCTGTTGATAACGTTACCGAGAGCAAACCGGTTAGGCTACTGTAACGATATAAACAAATCAAGTAAGGAGTGGCCTAACAGGAGACAAGATGATAACGTCCTGGTTTACAGCATCTGCAGCTGTTACAGCTTAATAGACGTAACGTAACATTCACGTAGCCTGGTTCAGCGCAGCGGCGGTGGCATGGCTTTGGATCAGAGATCCTTGATTACTGACAGCTGCTCACTGACGTAACAATTAATCTTTGCCGCCAAAGGGTCTCAATGTAAACTCTATGGGAATTGTAATTTCTTTTATCATAAATATCTCAAAAAGTAAAGTTCACACATTTGAAAAATCATAGAACAAATCTCTGTTACAAGACCTATGTAGGAGTGTTTGAATGACGTCAAACGGTTCAGTGGTTTTAAAGCCTTTGATCGTTGATTTTGGTCGGAAGATATAATAATAAGAAGAACAGTGATAACAGTACATTGCATTTACATGCAATGTAATGAACATGTCTTACTCTCTTGGAGTTTGTCAGCGATATTATTCTGCTTCATGTTCCTCAGGAAGTGCAGTGCCATCTTGAGAGCCCCTTCTCTGGCATCACTCTCATCCTGCTCTTTACCCTCAAAGTGTTCTTGGTAATCTGGACTCAGAATCTTCTCAAATCTCTTCAGCTCATTCTTCACAAAGGTGATGATCTTCTCCTCAAGCACCTGGTGTACAAATATCTGGTTTAACTTTGCACTACAATGCAGGTTTTGAATACTACATTTTTGTTGTTATGTACAGTATGTAAGGGATAATGTATTGTCCGCCGGTAATTATCGGAAACTAAGTCCCGACAGGATGAACAGACCCCGAGGCGCAGCGGAGTAAATACAGTAGTTCGCCACACTTGACAGTTGTAGGTGTTGCCTGGCAACGTACTTACTAGGTGAGTTTCACTTTCAATGAAATCCCATTGCAACCAGCGAACGTATTTGTTGCGGATTAATATGAAAGATGTAAATTAAAAGCACAAAACCCGTTGCCATTGACAGCGGTCATTATATAGATTTAACAGACCTCTGTATGTTGGGAAGGACCATTCATGTGAATGTAACTTTCTGCAGTAATGTGAGGAGCCGTGTAATAACATTTAAAAAGTGTATATCAATGCAGCATGACATACTGTAGCTGCATCCAAACCTGGAATATGTGCTGGAGTTTCTTCTGGGTACACTGGTCACTGAAAGCATCTAGTTTGGATTCTTCCATTTGACCACTGAGTAAAAACACAAATAGACTTCCATTAGTTGAGCATGTTTAGAACACTGCCATCTGTCCAATGCCTAAACTAAAGATTTTGATGAACTGGACCGGAAATCTCTCTACTGAAAGAAAGTTGGAATTAATATCATAAGATGCATAACATCTGCAACCTACATATTGTAGACCATCCTGTTTGATTAAGTTTATCCGTTTGGCGGCACTATGTAAACAGATAATGAATTCTGCACCTGGCCCCTTATATTTCAGAAATGCTGATACTAAGGGCTGATTTGAGGGCGTTTGCGTGACAGACTAGTTAGGCTGTGGAACTGACCCATGGCATGAATGCCCAATCAGGTTTGATGAACCTGTCTTATGTCCATCATATTTCTACAAGGCCTCCCAGTCAAAGCAGATAACGCAGTATATAACTATAAGATAGAACAAACTGCCCAGATTTCTCCCAAACCTTATTTTTTTGGCATACTTGCTGCACAACTTTTGCTGTCAGCCATATTGTCAGTGGAAGTCTCATCAAATCTCATCAACACATCAAATAAACTACTGTATGGCTCTTAAGGGAAAGAGAAAACACATATTATTGTTCCTGACATATTTGGTAATTATTAGAGATGCACGATATATCGGCGGCCGATATATTATTGGCCGATAAGTGCATTTTTAAAAATTGTATTATCGGTCCGATAACAGAATTTTGCAGATAATTTGCGCCGTTATTTTTTAAAGCCCTAATTTCCCAAATACATAAGGCCCGTCTGGCTGCATGCTACATGAGCTTGGTTGGCTAATTCTTCCTCATAATAGTGTCAGCTGTGTGGATGTATTTCACCATTCTAACAAGATCTGCACTGAATCTATGCAGCCCAAAATCCTCTCATGAACGATCTCCATTTTAACCTAAGCAGAGAGCGAAGCTACTCAGCCTACTCAGAGCAAATTGTTTTGCTGGTGTGTCTGCACTTTACCACCGCGCTAGTCGGGGAGACAAACAAAATCTTTGGTGGGACAAATCAGTATACGTAGTTCTAAGTATTATGTTTGCATTTTGTTCGGTTGGGTTTTGTAATATTACCGCTGCAGCACTGCAGGTTGTGCGCAACAGAAGGTATCCTATTTTTACACTAGACAGCACTCCGCTAATTTGCCCGTCTTTTTTGCGGTTCGTCTAGGAAATACTGAAAGTGCCACATCGGGGATCAATTAGCCTACAACAAGATACAGTGAGTCCGAGGAGTTGCAGTTTTATTTAATCAACCGCTGCTAAAACTATACATAAGTTTCCCACAAAACTCTGATTTGGTCTCTAGCTTTTTCACAACTTCTAGCCATTATCTACGTTGAGTGTTTACTCCATATGAGAACGATTCATGCAGTGTCCCTTTACTCGCACCTCAATGACGTCACGTTCACATAAAGGAGGCACACATAAGCCCATGCTATTGCTGTTGTTGACTGCTGGACTATTATGAGTTACAGTTTTGTCCGTCATTGGTGGTATACAATTACTGCAATTAAATGATGCCTATTAAATGTTGTCCCCTATTCATTTTTTATTTTTATTTTTTTATTCTCCAACAGTAATATCGGTTATCGTATCAGTATCGGCCACAACAAACCGATAAATATCAGTTATCGTTATCAGCCCTAAAATTCCATATCGGTGCATCTCTAGTAATTGTGGCCTAAAATGTTCCTGACCCCTGATCTAAATAGAAGCACAAAGAGTGATGCATGATGGAGATCCCATTCAGTAAATGAGTCTCTCCCAGCACAAGAAGTGATGCATGATGGGGAAATAAAGCATGCATCTAATTCCATATCAACTGCTCTGTTTTAAGGACTTGCCTTGATCCATCTGTGACATCATCATCTTGGAAGTCTATCATGCGATCCTCTGACTCGTCACTCTTCATAGACACACAAGTGGGCACAGGTGACGGAGGCCTGTCATGATGGAGTGAGCTGTGCCATAAATATAAAATATGTGACAAAAATATGTTGTGACCCATATAGAGCTGGGATACTCTGTGTAGTACAATACCTACATCCATGTAGAATAAACTTTATACATTTAACCAGAAAATGGCACAGATATTATATTGATAACTGTTTGTTTTAATTATACTGTAAGCTGTGAACATTATCAACGACTCCATGATCAACCACAAAGAGCTCATTGTTTGAATGCTTTAAGGACTTGCCTTGATCCATCTGTGCCCTCATCACGTTTGAAGTCTATAGGTCGATCCTCTGACTTATCACTCTTCATGGACACACAAGTGGGCACAGGTGATGGAGGCCTGTCATGATGGAGTGAGCTGTGCCATAAAAATAAAATATGTGACAAAAATATGTTGTGACCCATATAGAGCTGGGATACTCTGTGTAGTACAATACCTACATCCATGTAGAATAAACTTTATACATTTAACCAGAAAATGGCACAGATATTATATTGATAACTGTTTTTTTTTCATTATACTGTAAGCTAGGGCTTGGCGATATGGCTAAAAAATAATATCTCGATATGTTTAGTCCATTTCACGATATACGATATATATACCTCAATATTTTTACATTTTCTCAAAAGAACTTCATGAATTCTCACTTTTACCCAGTGATGTTTTAAATCATGTCAGTATGATGTAGCAGGCTAGGATAAATCATACCAGTCCAAACCCTGGAAATTATATCCACATTAAAACATTCTTAGTGGTTTCTATTTTAAATTTGTATGTAAAAGCTGGGGTGAAAGTACTTTCGAATCTTGCCAGTAGCCTTCTATGAATGTTTCTCATACAGAGTTCATCCTGTCGTTTCTCATTCACATTCTGCCTATACACTCTTAAAGGGATATTCCGCCATTTGTGGAAATACGCTTATTTTCCACCTTCCCTCTAGCAAAACAATCGATATTTACCTTGTTCCCGTTCATCCAGCCATTCTGTGAGTCTGGCGATACAACTTGTAGCTTCAGCCTAGCATAGATCATTGAATCGGATTAGACCATTAGCTTCTCGCCTGCTAGCTTCATGTTTAAAAGTGACTAATATTTCTGGTAATTTTCCCATTTAAAACGTGTGTCCTCTCAAGTTAGAAAGTGCAATAAGACCAACTGAAAATGAACCCTGCCGTTTTTCTAGGCTGATTTGACATGGAACTACATTCTCATCTGGCGTAATAATCAAGGCTACTTGCAGCTACTGGCACTACTACTGCTTGATGTCTATGGGGACTATTTTCAGATGCTGCGTACGATATCACTGCGCCTATGGTACGTTTGCAAGTTGCCTTGATTATTACGCCAG
Organism: Sardina pilchardus; assembly: GCF_963854185.1. Classification (NCBI taxonomy): domain Eukaryota; kingdom Metazoa; phylum Chordata; class Actinopteri; order Clupeiformes; family Clupeidae; genus Sardina; species Sardina pilchardus. The sequence goes on along the minus strand of NC_085009.1, from coordinate 30,522,225 downwards.
ATGAGAGTGTAGTTCCATGTCAAATCAGCCTAGAAAAACGCCAGGTTTCATTTTCAGTTGGTCTTATTGCACTTTCTAACTTGAGAGGAGACACGTTTTAAATGGGAAAATTATCAGAAATCTTAGTCACTTTTAAACATGAAGCTAGCAGGCGAGAAGCTAATGGTCTAATCCGATTCAGTGATCTATGCTAGGCTGAAGCTAAAAGTTGTATCGCCAGACTCACAGAATGGCTGGATGAACGGGAACAAGGTAAATATCGATTGTTTTGCTCGAGGGGAGGTGGAAAATGAGCGTATTTCAAAAAATGGCGGAATATCCCTTTAAGGATAAAATGTTAACTCACTTCTCTCTTTGCATGGCCTCATGGCTTTAGTTGACTTTCCAAATAAATTAAGCTGCTTTTAATGTCTCTGATATGTCTCCATGTCTACTACATCTGATAGAACGGTAGTGCGTGCTTCCTTAATTAGTTGTTCGGTTGTTCGTTGATAAATAAAAAGTTTTAGTTTTCGTTGTGAGACAGTCAGATGCACTCATAGACAGTAGCCTAATCTGCCTCAATGCGCAAATCTCATACATTTAATTTAAAAATCAATCGGGAGGACGCATAGACGAGCATAGCACAATAAATGCATGTGTGTAGAGTGAGATGTGCGCATTTGCGCTGTCGTTTTGAAACAGTCAGACGTGCACTTAGATAGACAGTAGGCTAGTCCTTCTGCCTAATGCATGGGCATCGCTGTAACTTTAATTTGAAGATCCCTTGCTGTTTCGGTTCGGTTTTTGTTTCGTAGGCTTTAATCAAATCAGAACTGCTTCCATCTATTAACCTATAGCTCGTTGTTTAACAACACTGGCCTAGACATGCTACCGCTGCTTGTTTTGAACAGAAAGTTAACTTCTTCTCGTCTGCTACACCTAGACGTCACACCCTCATCTGAATAGATAGTTCAGGATTGGTTGGTGAGTGTTCACGTTGTTACTGAGAGGGAGGGGGAGAGGTTACGATGGACACAGGTCTGCACAGAACGGCAGTGTTGCCGCCATGCAGTTGCCGCTTGCAAAAATGACGAAAATGGTGAAATACTCGATATTTGCGATATGACAAAAAATGTATCTCACGTACTGTAAACTGCGATATATCGAGTATATTCGGTATATCGCCCAGCCCTACTGTAAGCTGTGAACATTATCAACCACTCCATTATAAACCACAAAGAGCTCATTGTTTGAATGCTTTATGGACTTGCCTTGATCCATCTTTGCCCTCATCACGTTTGAAGTCTATAGGTCGATCCTCTGACTTGTCACTCTTCATGGACACACAAGTGGGCACAGGTGATGGAGGCCTCTCATGATGGAATGAGCTGTGGTGTAAACACAACAATGACTTGCTATACACATTGTAGGGATATTCTTGATACTGTTTTCTTTATCCTCCATCACACAAATGTGCAAAGTGATCATGTTTATGTGCATGTTGTTGCACAAATAAACAATAGCTATTATTTCAAAATGCTATTATTTCCAAATCCATGAACAAATGCATGCACTAACTGCCCTGGCTTGAAGCACAACAAAATTACAGTTAGAAGTCTCTGTTTTCTGTCTAAAAGTGGCTTTAACACCTTTAAACTATTAGACAAAAGTTTAGCAAAAAACTTAAATGCAACTTCTTTAAGAAACATAATTCATATCATGTGCTAAGTAGCCTACCTTTGCCCCTTTAGACTGCCGTCCTGTTTTGTATTGACTTGTTTTTCCATGTTTTAGCCACTCCGCATATCAGTCAAATGAATCTCATCATGACAAGCTACAATACAAATAACACAAATTACAACATAACATTTCTCAATGTTGCTTTGTGACTTGACTTGTTTTTTCATGTTTCAGCCACTCGTCAGAGCACCCAGATGAATCTGATCATGACGAGCTTCAATGAAAACTAGAAATGCAATTCCAAGGAATTACCAGTGCATGAAAATGCAAAAAATAGATAGATAATGTAGATATGGTTGCTAAGGTGTAGCTAGGGTAAACATGGTGGTTGCATAGTTTACAGAGAGTTGATAGTGTGAAGGTAGACGGTTTAAAGATGAAACATTCCAGTTCTAACTTAACTAATGATTTCTATTCATGTTAAAATGTTGATTAGCTAACTTAGGTAATGATTTCTAGCAGTTACGCTAAAAATGCTAATTATGCTAGCAATGCTAACTTTACTAACAATGCTAACCAGGTTGATTAGCTAACTTAACCGATGATTTCTAGCAGTAATGCTAAAAATGCTAACTATGCTAACAATGCTAAATTTGCTGACAATGCTAACCAGGTTGATTAGCTGACTTAGTTGATGATTTTTTGCAGTTATGTTAAAAATGCTAACTATGCTAACCATGCTAACTAGCTAACTTGCTAGTGAGGACTTTTATTTTGAAACATTTGTTGCTAGGGTATCCATGGTGGCCACTATCAAGAAACAAGAAGTTACTGCAGTATAATCATGTTGGTTGCTATGGAAACGGTCATAAACGCTTAATTTTAATGGTTGATATGTTGGTTGCTAGGTACATGGAGTTTCCGTGTAGTTGACTGGAGGCATAGTTGATAACTGACAGTTGGAATGGTTGAACAGTTAAATAGTTGAGTAGTTACAATGGTTAAAGGATTTAATAGTGTATTATTGCAGTGAGGACCTTTATTTTGAAACAGTTGTGGATAGAGGAAGTAGTGAAACAGGATCTGTAGTCTTAATGAGATTGTATGCTTAAAGCCTGAGACAGAAGGTGCCTCTCATATAGTGTTTACGCGGCCTCTCTCGCTCCTCGATCCTCACTGATCTGTCTTTATGTAGATCATTGAGGAGCGAGGAGCGAGGGAGGGCATATAAACGCTGCTTGAGAGGCACCCACAGTAAATACTTTAAAAGTTGTATGTAGATAGTCTAATTAATGTTGATAGACAGAATGTTTAATGGATGTTGATAGGCAGATTGTTTAATAGATATTGATTGACAGTTTAATGGGTGGATGAGTGAATGGTCTGAAGAAGATGAATGGATAGAAGGTTGGATGGAATGTGCCTTATATTCTTGTTAAGAGAGACACTGATACAGCTCTCTGAGAGTAGTTGATACAGGTGTAATCAATTTAACTGGCTAGTCTTAAGAGAGCCAGAGTGTAGAGATACCTGAGCCTGAGACGGAGTAGATTTTTAAAAAGTTGAATGTAGATCGTCTAATTAATGTTGATAGACAGAGAGTTTAATGGATGTTGATAAACAGTTTAATGGGTGGATGAGTGAATGGTCTGAAGAAGATGAATGGATAGAAAGTTGGATGGAATGTGCCTTATATTCTTGTAGAATGGAGAGACACAGCTCTCTACTGAGAGAGTAGTGGATACAGATACAGGTGTAATCAATTTAACTGGCTAGTCTTAAGAGAGCCAGGCCTGAGACAGAGTAGATTGTTTCAAAGTTCAATGTAGATTGTCTAATTGATGTTGATAGGCAGACTGTTTAGAATGGGTGGATGAGTGAATGGTTTGAAGAAGATGAGTGGATAGAAAGTTGGATGGAATTAGGAAGACTTATGTTGATACCGTTGATACAGGGGAACAGAAAATGTAGTCTCAAGAGAGCCAGTTTAAAGCCTGAGAGAGAGAGAGAGAGAGAGAGCTGCTGCACCTGGACTGGCCACCTGGCGTAACATGAAACAGTTAACAGGATATGTAGTCTTCACAGAGAGATTGTATTCTTAAAGCCTGAGAGAGAGAGAGAGCTGCTGCAGGTGGGGCTGGCCACCTGGCATAAGATTCTAATTGCTTAACGATCCGACTGTGATGTCATAGAGGCCAATGTTAAGTCTATGGGGAAATTTTTAATAGTTTTTAATTTTTAGTTTAAAAAGTATAAAAGTTAAAAAGTTGAAAAATACTTAGCAGCATGCCCCTATTGAAGACCTACGTTGCAACGTTTGAATGAAGTTTCTAGGTTAAACGGTTCAAGCTGAATAGAAAAAATGAATTTGATCAGCGGAATAATAAGAAGAAGAAGAAGAAGAAGTTTTGGAAGAACAGTACAGTGCATTTTCATGCACTGTAACAATCAGAATATGTACTCATATTCATACTGCTCTGCTGCTGTTCTCACATTATCTTTCTTACATACAACTCTTTCAACGTTATAGAGTTTAGAGATATATGCATTTTTATACAAAGTACATTTAGATAATTTCATATTTGCTAAATAATGATGTTTAAGTAGGCTAGCTGTTGATACAGAACAAGTTGTACGCAAACTTAATATTGCATATTCTACAATAAAACCAAAATGACAGGCCTACAGTCTGATGGTCTACATACTAAACTGGGTAATGAGAAGGACTAGAAGATCAACAGCCAGTGCAGAGTGCAAGTACTACTGCAGAGGTGAGGTGGACATCCCGGGATCAGAAAGTAGTCCTGCCAAATATTTGTTCCAACCATTTTGGAAACCAGCTGATCCTAATTAGCAGAACTGTTCAGCCAGCTAATTAGTGATCACACTTGTGATACTCACAAGATGTGATATAAAACTATGGTCTACTGTACCCTATACTATAATTAAATCTACCATGTACACAACAGAACAAAATAATGACTCGATTCGATGATTAGTAAAGTACTAAAACATAGCCTACCTGTGACCCTATTCAGCCTAAAATGGAGGCTAGGCCTGTGCACCTGACCTGAGCGCTAAATGGTTTCCTCATACGCAATCAACAGGCAGCTGTGGAACGCGCACGTGATTAAGACTGGAGGCCATGACACACAAAAGTTGTACATGTTCACAGTGCCAGCTTATTTATCTAATGCACTCTTTTGAAACGCGTTTGTGCAACACTGCTGATTATTTATCCATAGAAGAAGCTCAACGTCCACCTTTAGTTAGTCTCGTTCTGCGCCATTGCAAAATAACAACCCATGTCCCGATAGGAAGAGAATGTGTAGCCATATGTTTTAGGTTCGTTAGCAGCCTAACTTTAAGACAAACTGAAAATGACTATTTTTCATAGCCGCCCTATATAGGCTATATTAAAATCTTACTTGTTGAGCGGCGTATTCTTCCCCTTCGCCTTTCTTCCTGGTATTCCGATCATCGCACTGTTGCTTTTACTTTCGCTTCTAAATCTCAACTCCTCTGTCGCACATATGTTACATTAGCCGTGTTCAAGTTCAACTCCAAATGACCTTTTGCAGCAACGAGAGCTGCCGGTGGCAGCAGGGGCGGGGATGCAAACGCTGCTATGAAGTTGTACACTCTCTACTTCCCGTGGTCTAGACTTGACCATGTGACGAATCACGAGGCACGGACCCGCACGGACTCTTGTGGATATAGAGCTCCCCAGTCCCGCCCACAGCCTAGTCCGGAAGTAAAAATCCAATACAATTTCTCCATTGACAATTGGAGAATAAGCCATAACATCGTAACCGTCCATGGTAGACTTAAAACCAGCTACGATGTGACTAAGCGATTATACCTGCTCATATAGATGTCAAAAGTTAATGGGGGCATCAACCTTGTTTTGAGAAAACAATGCTTTATTCGATTTAACGAGAGAGTACTACACTACCCGACACCCTAACGTGTAAAACTGGTGAAAGCAGAGCCTTTGATTGGTAGAGATCGCCGTTGCCATGGCAATGCCAAACAAACTGTACTCAGCTTTTCCCGCGCCTATCGTCCAGCTTCGTCTCGCTGGAATGTCAAAACTTAAAATGGCTGCAGGGCTGATCAGGACCGATGTGTGGTCTTCCGAAAAATAACGGTTTTCTCATCTTGAAGGTTGAATTTACTCAATGGAAACGGTAGGAAGTAATCATCTTCTTTTCTCAGATTAATATGGAACCATGTTAAACTATCTTTAGGCTGCAAATGTTGGAAATGTGTGTACGTTTGCAAAGCATCCTGGGATTTGAGTTCTCTATCTCGGAATTTAAGATATGTACACAGTCTTGTACCTTTCGCTTTTTTTACATTTTCTGTTCATTTTTTCACTCGAAATTATAAGTTATATGCTTATGAGTCACATCGTAGCTGGTTAGCCTAAGGCATGGTCTAAAACTCTTTATATCCGAATTTTTCCAGAGGTCAATGGGAGAAATGAATGAGAATTTTACTTCCGGACAAGCACCTCTCTCGGAGGAGGGGCGGGACTGGGGAGCTCTATAGAGAGCCGAAGTCCCGCCCCTTCCGATTGCCTCCATGGGACCTATCTTTGAATTTTTTTTCAATGGCAGTCAATGGAGAAATATAAATTATTTTCTGGTCCCGATTGTCTTGTGCCTTGAATTACCCATATGATGTTTGTCAATTTTAATGACAATTTTTCATGTAAAGACATTTGAAAAGTATGTCGTAACTAGTGAATTACAACATTGTGAAAGATCGTGTTTCCAACGACTACAAACACATCAGTCGCGTTAGTGACGTTAGACCAATTCACAGCCACGGGCGCCAGCAACAGGTCTTATTTGAGCTTCCCCCTTGCCGATGAAAATATCATGAGTCAGAGGATTAAACACATCAGATAAGTTGTATTTCATTCATAGACTGTACAAACACTACTGTTAAGTGACTTAGCTGGCAGCAAGATGTAACCGTTAACTAGCATAATAGCTAGCTAACTAGCCAGCCTCTCGTTTGCTAGTTGGTGGCTCAGTTGGTGACGTGCATCGTTTGAGACGAGAAATGTAGTCCACTGAACGGATTCGCACAAAACTTAGATAACTTTTAAAGTCTAATGAAAAACAGAACTTTATTAATGTGAAAAAATATCTTTTAAATTCCCACACATCATATGTGAAATGCACGGTCCAACTCGAACGGGACCAAAAAATAATTGTTATCTCTCCATTGACTCCCATGCATAAAAAATCGTAAAATAGGTCCCATAGACCGGAAGTAGAAGGGCGTGACTTCGGCTCTCTATGGGGAGGCATCTAAACACCTGCACACACGTCAGGGATGTAAAAGCCAATTAGGGCAAAGACCTGACGTCATGAAGGCAGGGTCTAGGCTCCGCTGCTCTCCGCAGTACCTCCAGACCGGCTGGTCTTTTGCGGAGCAGCCGCCTGGCCACGCCTTGCTCCCGCGATAAGTTGAGGCCATGTGATACCGACTGCCGAGTCGAAAACACGCCCATCTAGACCATCGTGGACAGATTTTTAACCACGTGCATCTTGTGCTGCGCAGTTTTTGTGCTGCGCAGCCAACTTGAACGCGCCTAGTATTATGGCCCCCGTAGTACGGTGTACATTTTAGGACATCCTCAGACTCAGGTGTCAGACTCAG
>NC_085009.1:30474887-30499887 GCF_963854185.1 Sardina pilchardus | reverse complement strand
ACCGGTCATTCAAGACATGTCATATCTACCCACTATAACCTACCGCTCATACAAGACATGTCATTATCATATCTACCCACTATAGCCTACCGCTCATTCAAGACATGTCATATCTATTCATCATAACACCACTATAACCTACCGCTCATTCAAGACATGTTATATCTGCCCACTATAACCTACCGCTCATCCAAGACATGTCACATCTATTCATCTTAACACCACTATAACCTACCGCTCATCCAAGACATGTCACATCTATTCATCTTAACACCACTATAACCTACCGCTCATCCAAGACATGTCACATCTATTCATCTTAACACCACTATAACCTACCGCTCATTCAAGACATGTCATATCTATTCATCATAACCCCACTACCCTACCGCTCATTCAAGTTATGTCATATCTATTCATCATAACACCACTACCCTACCGCTCATTCAAGTTATGTCATATTTACCCACTATAACCTACCGCTCATTCAAGTTATGTCATATCTACCCACTATAACCTACCGGTCATTCAAGTTATGTCATATCTACCCACTATAACCTACCGGTCATTCAAGACATGTCATAACTATTCATCATAACACGACTAACCTACCGCTCATACAAGACAAGTCATCTATTCATCACTATAACCTACCGGTCATTCAAGACAAGTCATATCTATTCACCATAACACCACTTTAACCTACCGCTCATTCAAGTTATGTCATATCTATTCACCATAACACCACTTTAACCTACCGGTCATTCAAGTTATGTCATATCTACTATTCATCATAACACCACTTTAACCTACCGGTCATTCAAGACATGTCATATCTATTCATCATAACCCCACTATAACCTACCGGTCATTCAAGTTATGTCATATCTACCCACTATAACCTACCGGTCATTCAAGTTATGTCATATTTACCCACTATAACCTACCGGTCATTCAAGTTATGTCATATTTACCCACTATAACCTACCGGTCATTCAAGTTATGTCATATCTACCCACTATAACCTACCGGTCATTCAAGTTATGTCATGATCTACTATTTATCATAACACCACTATAACCTACCGCTCATTCAAGACATGTCATATCTACCCACTGTAGCACAATCCAAAAATTCTATCTTCATCTGTCCACACGCAAACACTGAAAAGGAGTTTTTTGAACATGTTCAGTCAGTGGTCGGTTGTGGACAAAAGGCTACGTGGACTTAATCGGCTACGTGTAGACATGGCCTGAGACCAGCAGGCGGTACTGGGCTGAAACCAGTATAAAATACCAGCAGGCTGCACTGCGCTGAAACCAGTATGAAATACCAGCAGACTGAAACCAGTATAAAATACCAGCAGACTGAAACCAGTATAAAATACCAGCAGACTGAAACCAGTATAAAATACCAGCATGCTGCACTGGGCTGAAACCAGTATAGAATACCAACGGGCTGCACTGCGCTGAGACCAGTATAAAATACCAGCTGGCTGCACTGTGCTGAAACCAGTATAACATACCGGCAGGTTGTACTGGGCTGAAACCAGTATAAAATACCAGCTGGCTGCACTGGGCTGAAATCAGTATAAAATGCCAGCAGACTGCACTGGGCTGAAACCAGTATAAAATACCAGCAGCCTGCACTCTGCTCTACAGTTTCCAAAACAACACACGTGACATGATGGATTCATAAGTTGTTCTGGTCAAAAACAGCACGGCAGCATTAAAAACAGCAGGAAGCAACAGTCATATTACACGTGATGATGATGATGATGATGATGAGGATAATGGGGATGATGTGGATGATATTTCAAGACGGCGCTGTAAGAGTTCACAGGGTGTGTGTGTGTGTGTGTGTGTGTGTGTGTGTGTGTGTGTGCTCTGCGCCCGTGACTAAGAGGCCGGCGGGTGACCCCTGTGCGGGCCGAGCCGAGCAGCTCGTTGGCCAGGGCTCTCTGCGGTCTCCAAACGGCCGTCACAGACACGACGGTCATCACATCTCAGTGACCCGGCTATTACTGTCCCTCGGCGTCTCAGGTAGAGGCAGCACGTCTCGCTCAGCATCTCTGTGTGTGTGTGTGTGTGTGTGTGTGTGTGTGCATGAGAGAGATCATGTATCCCCTGTGTCTGCTTGGTTCCAGGTTTTTCCATGTGTATGATGGCCCTGTCACATGCCGTGGGCCTAAGCCCTCAGAGAGAGAGAGGGAGAGAGAGAGGGAGGGAGAGAGAGAGGGAGAGAGGGAGAGGGAGAGAGAGAGAGGGAGAGAGGGAGAGAGAAAGAGGAAGGGATGAAGGGAAAGAGAGGAAGAGAGAGAGAGGAAGGGATGAAGGGAAAGAGAGAGACATCGGCGGTGTCTGTCCTGTGACCCCCCCATGACCCCCAGAACAGGCTAATCATTAGCATGCAGAGACACTCAACCGGGAACATGTGCAGAACACACACACACACACACACACACACACACACACACACACACACACACTGACAGGCATAATGGAACCCAGTATAGTGTGAGGAGTGACATTTGTTTCTGGCTTGTTTTGTCTGTGGCAGTAATTGAAAGCAGGGGGTGAAGGGAGTCCTGGCAAACACACACACACACACACACACACACACACACACACACACACACACATGGCAGAGACAGTGAGTGTGGTAGCAGGCGGCAGTGCAGGATGCGAGCACACACACACACACACACACACACACACACACACACACACACATACACACACACACACACACATGCACCAGAGACAGTAAGTTTAGAAGCAGACGGGAGAGTAACACAGACACACACACACACACACACACACGCACACACACACACACGCGCACACACACACACACACACGCGCACACACACACACACACACACACACATAGCAGAGACAGTAAACGTGGTAGCAAGCGGGTGTGGTTGGGCCTGTGTCGGTTGCCTGATCCCATCTCGTCATGGTGTCAGCACACACACACACACACACACACACACACATTTGGTGAGGATGTCAGCGCTATTTGCCGGCCTGCCATCCATCACACACCCGTGTTCCTGTCAGAGGCGTAACACAAACCGGCCCCCAGACTGGGGAGCGGACGACACGCAAACATGATCGCTCCTTCAGGCTACGCAAGCACACACACACACACACACACACACACACACACACATGCTCATAATTACCCTGTCACATGGGGCCGGGCAAAAACAAAAACAGCAGCAACAACAAAACTGGATCATCACAAGCTGAAATATTGATTGCGGAATAAAAGTGTGTGTGTGTGAGTGCGTGTGTGCGTGCGTGCGTGCGTGCGTGCGTGCGTGCGTGTGGGAGAGACACAGTTGGGGATTCTCCCAGTGTTCCAGTGTGTGTGCGATCACTTTGCAGAAGGGGTGGTCTTAGGGCTGCATGTGTTTTCTGTAGAAAACTCCGGAATAGAAGAGAGAAGGCCGATCCTCACTGCCCATGAGTCTGGGACCAGCATCCCATAATACTGACCAGTCACTAGGACCAGCATCCCATAACACTGACCAGTCACTAGGACCAGCCTACCAGCATCCCTAAATACTGACCAGTCACTAGGACCAGCCTACCATCCTCTCATAATCCTGACCAGTCACTAGGACCAGCATCCCATAATACTGACCAGTCACTAGGACCAGCCTACCATCCTCTCATAATCCTGACCAGTCACTAGGACCAGCATCCCATAATACTGACCAGTCACTAGGACCAGCCTACCATCCTCTCATAATCCTGACCAGTCACTAGGACCAGCCTACCATCCTCTCATAATCCTGACCAGTCACTAGGACCAGCATCCCATAATACTGACCAGTCACTAGGACCAGCCTACCATCCTCTCATAATACTGACCAGTCACTAGGACCAGCCTACCATCCTCTCATAATCCTGACCAGTCACTAGGACCAGCATCCCATAATACTGATCAGTCACTAGGACCAGCCTACTAGCCTCATAGTAAAATGCAGAATTGAACTGCGCCATCTACGCTTGTCAGCCATCTTTACTTCTCTCATTTAGCTCAATTAATAAAAGAGTGTCAAACCTCTCTCTCTCTCTTTCTCTCTCTCTCACTCTCTCTCTCTCTGTCCACTCTTGATCCTTCTTTTCAGAGCCAAGTTAGAGATGGAATGCCATTTCTCTGAATGTGCTGCGTTGTCATGGTGACGTGGCTATGATTGGCAGGGAATCTTGGCATTCTTGCCCACAGGTGGCCAGCTGCGGGCCTTCCTCTTGCTGATTGGTGGAGTCTGCGGGGTCTTGCTCCTTGATTGGATCATTGAGAATTTCAACGCTGCCCATTATTAATAGGCCCTCCCACTGCTGACAGACAAGGATTCACAGCATTGGCTAATGCTCTGGTATGTAGTCTGAAAACAGATGGCCAATCAAAATGCTAGTTCTTCCTGTGAGAGGAGTATGTGACAGCAACTTTCTGTTTTTTCTTCTCCTTCAGCTCTTTGGTTCTCTTTCTGTTGTTATCTCTTCCTCTGTCATCTTTTTATGTTCTCTCTCTTTCTCTCTCTCCATCTCTGTCTCCCTCTGCATGTCTTCCCTGTGTAGTCTTATTACATGAGGATTATGTTAATACAGTAGAATGTGAGATCTGGATGATACATTCCACTAATAAAGGGATTTTCATTCTTAATCCTATTTCTGATTCTTCTCCTGATCCATGCAACTCTCTCTCTCTCTCTCTCTCTCTCTCTCTTCTGTCTCTCTCTCTCTCTCTCTCTCTCTCTCTCTCTCTCTCTCTCTCCTGCTCCCCCCTCTATCTCTCAAGTAAAGTTAATAACGCTGCAGCAGAAAGTCCATCCTGCCGGAGTACACAGGACAGGTGATCACTAAAGTACACAGGACAGGTGAACACTAGAGTACAGGACAGGTGATCACTAGAGTACACAGGACAGGTGATCACTAAAGTACACAGGACAGGTGATCAGTAGAGTACACAGGACAGGTGATTAGAGTACAGGACAGGTGATTACTAGAGTACACAGGACAGGTGATTACTAGAGTACACAGGACAGGTGATCACTAAAGTACACAGGACAGGTGATCAGTAGAGTACACAGGACAGGTGATTAGAGTACAGGACAGGTGATCACTAAAGTACACAGGACAGGTGATCAGTAGAGTACACAGGACAGGTGATCACAGGACAGGTGGTCACTAGACTACACAGGACAGGTGATCAGTAGAGTACACAGGACAGGTGATCAGTAGAGTACACAGGACAGGTGATTAGAGTACAGGACAGGTGATCACTAAAGTACACAGGACAGGTGATCACTAGACTACACAGGACAGGTGATCAGTAGAGTACACAGGACAGGTGATCAGTAGACTACACAGGACAGGTGATCAGAGTACAGGACAGGTGATCAGTAGACTACACAGGACAGGTGATCACTAGAGTACACAGGACAGGTGATCACTAAAGTACACAGGACAGGTGATCACTAGACTACACAGGACAGGTGATCAGTAGAGTACACAGGACAGGTGATCAGTAGACTACACAGGACAGGTGATCAGAGTACAGGACAGGTGATCAGTAGACTACACAGGACAGGTGATCACTAGAGTACAGGACAGGTGATTAGTAGAGTACACAGGACAGGTGATCAGTAGAGTACACAGGACAGGTGGTCACTAGACTACACAGGACAGGTGATCACTAGACTACACAGGACAGGTGATCAGTAGAGTACACAGGACAGGTGATTAGAGTACAGGACAGGTGATCAGTAGAGTACAGGACAGGTGATCACTAGACTACAGGACAGGTGATCAGTAGAGTACACAGGACAGGTGATCACTAGATAACACAGGACAGGTGATCACTAGAGTACACAGGACAGGTGATCAATAGACTACACAGGACAGGTGATCAGTAGAGTACAGGACAGGTGATTAGAGTACACAGGACAGGTGATCAGTAGAGTACACAGGACAGGTGATCACTAGAGTACACAGGACAGGTGATCAGTAGACTACACAGGACAGGTGATCACTAGAGTACACAGGACAGGTGATCAGTAGACTACACAGGACAGGTGATCACTAGAGTACACAGGACAGGTGATCACTAGATAACACAGGACAGGTGATCAGTAGATAACACAGGACAGGTGATCAGTAGACTACACAGGACAGGTGATTAGAGTACAGGACAGGTGATCAGTAGAGTACACAGGACAGGTGATCAGTAGACTACACAGGACAGGTGATCACTAGATAACACAGGACAGGTGATTACTAGAGTACACAGGACAGGTGATCACTAGAGTACACAGGACAGGTGATTAGAGTACACAGGACAGGTGATCAGTAGAGTACACAGGACAGGTGATCAGTAGACTACACAGGACAGGTGATCAGTAGACTACACAGGACAGGTGATCAGTAGACTACACAGGACAGGTGATTAGAGTACACAGGTAATTGCCGCCAGATATGGCCACATAATAAATCCAGAAAAATCACAGACCACAGCAGCTCAACACATAACAATCTTCATAAACAGCATCACCATCCTCCTCATCATCCTCCTCCTCATCATCATCATCATCAACATCTTCCTCCTCCTCCCCCTCATCAGCAGCACCATCATCTTCCTCCTCCTCATCATCACCTCCCTTATCTGTGTCCAGTAGGTGGTGTCCTATCTGATTTACATAACTCCCTCCTCTCTTCCACCACCAGCAACTCTGCACGCTGCTCAACTCATCATCATCATCATCATTGCCATCATCATCATCATCATCATCATCACGGTCATCACCATCACGGTCATCACCATCATCATCACCAGTGTCCAGTAGTTAACATCATATCCGACTCTGTCTGTGATAATCACCCGGATCAGTCGCGGCCGTATCCGTATCCGTGTCCGCGCGCCGTTCCGAGCGGATGGGAAAGGCGAGCCGACTGCTGCGCTCGGCCGTAAGTGCAGCCATATGTTGGGCTTCCCGCGGGCCGGAACGTCGGGAATATCAGGGCCTTGGGGTTCCCGGGCTCCGGGGATCACGTTGCTTTCCCACAGAGAGAGCGGTTTTCCGGAGAGAGAGAAACTGTGGTCGGGGCGGAGGTGGGCACGGTGCCCGGGCATATGGACTTAATATTGGGGCATGTGTGTGTGTGTGTGTGTGTGTGTGTGTGTTCGTGTGTGTGTGTATGTGTGTGTAGGGGGGGGGGGTTAGAGAGAGATATGGACTTAATACCGGGTGGGGGGGGATATGGGCTTATGGAGGTGGAGATTTGGAGGGAGAAAGTGATTCAATTACGGAGAGAGAGAGAGAGGGAGAGAGAGGGAGGGCAATATTTAGAGAAAGGGATGGAGAGAGAGAGAGAGAGAGGGATGGCAATATTTAGAGAAAGAGAGGGGGAGTGATGGAGAGAGAGAAAGGAGTGGAGGGAGAGTTTTAATGCGCTGCTTGATTGATCTGGAATTTGTGAGTCTCCTCCCAGCTAGCCACAACCATCCATGAGCCGAGGTTCTGCTTCTGTGTGTGTGTGTGTGTGTGTGTGTGTGTGTGTGTGTGTGTGTGTGTGTGTGTGTGTGTGAGGATGGATTCTTGAGACTCAGAGTTATGGGGAGAATCCAAAGCACATGGTTTTAATCCAGGATGTGGGGTTCTTGCAGGACAAGCTCAGTTGTAAATGTCTAAATTTTCCAAATCATCAATCAATCAATCAACCGATCAACCACGTCTGCCTGCTTGTGGCTTTCACACTACAGCAGGATGACTGATTCTGTTGTCTTTTTTTCTCATGGGACTGGATGACTGGACCAAGAAGACCAAAGAGCTCATTGTGGACTTCAGGAAGTCTAAAGGTAGCACACACACACACACACACACACACCCCTACTCTCACCAATGGGACTGAGGTGGAGTGTGTCACCAGCATCACGTTTCTGGGTGCCCACGTCTCTGAGGACCTCTCTTGGACCCTCAACACCTCTACCCACTAGGGGTGTAAATCGGAGCCTTCATGCCGATTCGATACGATATCGATTTCCTAGGCCAGCGATTCGATTCTTTTCGATTATTTAGAATTCCCACCGATACGATTCGATTCGATTCGATTCGATTTTTACATGATATCTATTAAGTTTAAAAAATCTAGAAAAATAGAAATTATTTGCCTTTTATTGAGAATAGGGTCATTCCGTGTCAAATCAGATAAGATTGTTGCTGCACCGTCTCAGATTTTGTTAAAACTTTGTGTATATCATCAATGGGTCCTAAAACCAAGGCCTGTGAAATATTTCTGTGGAAATCATCTGTCTTCATATCTTTTTTAGACCTTGAAATTCTTTCATTTTTACAGCTTGAAAACCACATGCCATGTCTGGGCATTAATATCTTGACAAATATGTTCCCTAGCCTCCCCAAACTTTCTAGGGTGGAAGATCAACTCATAATAAGCATGTGTAAACAGTTTAAAGTCAGTACTAAATGTCTCTTGACTCTCGAAAGGGCCCTCAATTTTGGAAAAACGTGCATTAAGTGTGATATTTAGGGTATTAAAAAAACTGTTCATCTTTTTCACTTGGTATCAGTCACTATTTCCTCTTCAAATACGGCAGTTAATTATTGTTTTCCCACAATTTGAAGTCTCCACGACAAATAACCATGACAATAATAACAATAAAACAAGGCATGTTTGTATTTTGTGTCATTTTCATGTAACTGAAATGCTATGTGGGGTAGGTAGTAGGATCATGAAAATCTATGTGGAAATAGAAAAGTATATGGACATGTAGTGTGTAAAGTTCTAATATTGCATCCAAGCCCCGTTCACAGAATAAATGCATGTAGTTACAGGTGTTTTGGTAACACCAGAATAAACATTTACAATAAAAAAAGGGAAGTTTGGCACCCCCCTCTGGCAAAACAGTAGCATTTTGCTACTTTTACAAGGCATTAACTCCGGTAGCTATTTGAATGGAATGGAAAGGCTATATTTTACTTCTCGTATTCAAAAAGAAGCAGAAATTCCTAATACCTTGAAATTGAAAAGGATGCCAAATCCACCGAATTATGTACTTCAAATTATGTTTTAACCATTAATCTAAAATAGGCCTTTCATTAGTTGGTGGCTGTGAAGTTCTCAAAGGCCATCTGAATATCTTCATACGTACTGCCGTCCTGTCCTGGTAGTGGCTGGGGCTGGCACAGCACACAGCACATGAATGGCAGCTGGTCCACTGGGGTGCAGGAATTTGACCTTGTAGTCCTCCAGCTCCTCTGACTTCTCCAAGGCATACCCTACCCACCATTTTCCATCATAGACACATATTGCCCTACCTGCACATCATGCTGCGGTGCCTGAGTGGCATTCTGAACAGTGTAAGACGTATGAAGATATTCAAATGGCCTTTGAGAACTTCACAGCCACCAACCAATGAAAGGCCTATTTTAGATTAATCGTTAAAACATAATTTCAAGTACATAATTCGGTGTATTTGGTATCCTTTTCAATTTCAAGGTATTAGGAATTTCTGCTTCTTTTTGAATACGAGAAGTAAAATATAGCCTTTCCATTCCATTCAAATAGCTACCGGAGTTAATGCCTTGTAAAAGTAGCAAAATGCTACTGTTTCGCCAGAGGGGGGTGCCAAACTTCCCTTTTTTTTATTGTAAATGTTTATTCTGGTGTTACCAAAACACCTGTAACTACATGCATTTATTCTGTGAACGGGGCTTGGATGCAATATTAGAACTTTACACACTACATGTCCATATACTTTTCTATTTCCACATAGATTTTCATGATCCTACTACCTACCCCACATAGCTTTTCAGCTGCATGAAAATGACACAAAAATACAAACATGCCTTGTTTTATCCTTATTATTGTCAAATTCATTTGATTTGGAGACATCGCATTTTGGGACAACATTAACAAAGGATTATATTTCTATAGAAAAGACTCATTGATGGCAGGTGTGTCCCAATAAAAAAGTTTTGAGACCCTCAATATCACTTTTTTTGCATGTTTTTTCAGAAACTAGGGACTTCTGTACAACCAATGAGACTGTGGTACAAACATTTAATCATTGAATCTTACTGAGAACATGCTTGTCTTCCATTCTATAAAGTTTAGTCAGGCTAGGAATTATACTTTTTAAGATATGAGTACCTTAACATGGCCTCCAAGATAAGGTCATTTAGAGAGTGTAAAAAGGCAAGGGCAAAAAGACAATGAAAACAATAGAATTGAACAAAAATATTTCACAGATTTTAGTTATGGAACCTAAACATTGTGTATACAAACTTTGAAGAAAATCCGAGTCGGTGCTGCAACCATTTTCCTGGATTTTGTCTGATTTGACACGGAATGACCCAATACAGAAACAGTAGCCTATTCTATTCACTTGATGTGTATGTTACAGTATAAACAGGGCCAAATTATCTTTCTACCAGCCACACAACTTTTAGTGCAGTTTCTTCCTCCACACTCTGTGACATAGGCTACCTGCTGACTGTGAGATAACCTAATACAAATTGTAGGCCCAATATACCTGCTATTGCATATGCATTTTGTGTGTAATCAATATTAGAAGATTAATTAGCTAAACGTTTAACTTTAGGTAATTTAAGTCATAGGCAGCCTTATTGGCGATGTGAGATTAAATAGGTGTCTGTCACTTTAAGGACGTGAACTTGCGAAAACGTTCTGAATTTGAAAAGATCTCCTGGCCGTGTCGTAGCGGCACAGGCTATGATAGTTACAAGCTATAGATGTCACTTAAAAATAAATCAGTCCACAACTGGAGGACTTTTTGAATCTAAGGAACATGCTCAGCCAAGACAGTATGGGAAACGAACACAAATCATAATCTGAAGCATGTTTAACTAACGGGATAAACGTTTCCCCAAAACTTTCAATTGATTCGTTTGGACACTCGTTTCTCCAATTCCACTTCGTCCTAATAACTGTTATTAAATAACACCTGCTACTCAGAACACAGAAATGTTCAGAACACGTAGCCTAACTTGTAAAACGACACAGTAACTAAAACATGATTAATCATGATTATCAAGATTGAGGTCTCTAGAATGCATTGGCCAAATGGCATTGCGTATAATAATGAATGACTATAGCGTCACTGTTAGCGTGCTCACTTGATCTGACGAATCCATCAGCTGTTTTCCACAGGGGAAAAACGTGTGCATCAGGTGAAGCTATGGTAGGCCTAACAGTGAGGGTCACTAAATGCAAAACGTAGTCCACCAACTTATGCCATGATGACAAAATTCGCAGCCTATAAACGCTTTGTTGCGGTGCTGAAAGTTTACAGTAGCTGCGTTTCCATTACAAATATGCGCAAAAACTTTGTCGATATTGTCTTAATGTCGAATATCACAATTTTCGCAATTGCGGTGTTTCCATTACATTCGGCTAACTAAATTAAAATCTCGTGTATTCTCGCGTGCTGTAAGTCATTAGGAGACATGGTGGTTATCAACATTACCCAGATTTAGCCATAGGGATTTAGCCTACACTAAATGCATTCAAATTGCCACCACGGCACGCTGATTATCAGTCATTAGGCTATAAGCCATCAGCGGAGGAGGCCGTTTTGGTGGGGCAGAAACATAAAATTAAAAATGACATATTTCACAGGAGTTTGTTGTAGTAGGCCTATCATGTCACAGCCATGTCAGTGGAATATTTCGTAGATCAGCCCAGTTGATTAGTTTCTAAAACTAGAATCTAGATTCTAGATTTCTTTCAGCACCGTTCTCATCACGTTAAACCAGCAAAGCATAGCAACGTTGTTGC
The DNA here is from genome assembly GCF_963854185.1 of Sardina pilchardus. Lineage (NCBI taxonomy): Eukaryota > Metazoa > Chordata > Actinopteri > Clupeiformes > Clupeidae > Sardina > Sardina pilchardus. The sequence goes on along the minus strand of NC_085009.1, from coordinate 30,488,056 downwards.
TATGGGTAAACAAAACTAGTTGAGCGGTTGCGTAGCCTATGCAGCGTTTTTGAGAAAGTGTTGTCGGCAAGTTCACAGCTGTGGATTCAACATTTTAGAATGACACGAGCCACTTTTAATGAAAAAAAATATATTGTTTTACATTATTCTCCCGGTGCCACTTCCTGTCGGCAGTCGGTTTCGTTCCTCCTAACATCCGGTTGTTGGATCACGTGACTCGTCAGATGCGAAAAAAGTGTTTCCATTGCAGTTTTGCGAAATATACAAATTTCGATACGCTCGAAATACCACCTCACCCGAGCGCAAAAACTTTTTATCGAAACATGTGAGTTTTTTCGAAATGTGTGTGTTTCCATTAAGCACATTTCTTTTCGCAACTCTTAATTTGCGCAATTTAATGGGTAATGGAAACGCAGCTTGTGAAGCGTCTACTCGCCAATGCAAAATTTCACTCACATTTGGCGAGTGGCAGAGAGTGCCAATTTTAAACCCCTACTAGACTATAATAGTAGAAGACAATAATGAGGATAGCACTACCAGCAGATTAGGAGTAGGTAGTAGGCTACGCATACGAGCGTATGCTGAAAATAAACAGACGGGAAAATGCTAAAATAAATACATGAATCGATTATCTTGCGGACGTATCGATGCATTGAATCGTCGGCTGTAGAATCGATGCATCGATACAAATCGATTAATATTTACACCCCTACTACCCACACACACACACACACACGCATCACCGGTTCCTCACTCCCCTCCATCGAGGCCATCCAGGCCAAGCGACGCGTTCACTCCACTCCCCTCCAGGAGGCGCTACAGGTCTCTCCGCACCCCAACCAGCAGGTTCAGAGGAAGCTTCTTCCCTGCGGCTGTCACCCTACTGAACTCTAGCTCTGCATCCCATAATAATCACCCTTAAGAACTCTAGCTCTGCATCCCATAATAATCACCCTACTGAACTCTAGCTCTGCATCCCATAATAATCACCCCACTGAACTCTAGCTCTGTATCCCGGTGACAGCCAACAAACGGAACACTTCAGTTATGTTCTTGCTGTAGCCTCTGTTACTTTGACTTGAGTTTTCCTCCGTTTATATTTGGTTTTCTCGTATTGAAATTGCAGTCTGGTAAGTGGATGAGTCTTTTTTGTGTTTGTACACATTTATAGCAAACTACTGCATTCACCCTTGAACACACAAAGTGTTGCACAAACTCAAATGTTCTTTTGTGATCAATTTTAATGCATGCTCTTAAGAGAGACAATATGCTTGGTTTTGTTGTCCTCTGGGAACTCCTTTGTCCTGTGCTCTACATGAAAGAGTAACATTGCTTGCATGTGTGTGTGCCTGCGTGTGTGTATGAGTTGTGTGTGTGTGTGTGTGTGTGTGTGTGCGTTCTTCCTTGAGATGTTGTGTTCTGCGTGTGCAAATAGCTGTGATCACGGTGAGAGGCCCTAAAGTCACACAATGGCGTCCATTCATTAGGCAAAGTGCAGTAAAAGAACTACAACTCCCATAACTCCTCACTGCACGTCCATTCATTAGGCAAAGTGCAGTAAAAGAACCACGACTCCCATAACTCCTCACTGCACGGCACAGGGAACAGAGAGAGCACAGCACTACTCTTCATTTCCACCTCTCTCTCTCTATCCCTCTCTCACCTCACTCTCTCTCTCACCCTCCCTCTGTCTGTCTGCCTGCCTCTCTCCGTCTCTCTCCTTCTCTCTCTCTCTATCCCTCTCTCTCTCTCTTTTATGGATACCTTGGCACATACGTCCTGATTGAAAAAAGAAGCCTGCGCTCTTTAAAGAGCCTAAAGACAGCCATGAAGAGTGACCTTGGGATATGTGTGTGTGTGTTTGTGTGTGTGTGTGTGTGTGTGTGTGTGTGTGTGTGTGTGTGTGTGTGTGTGTGTGTGTGTGTGTGTGTGTGTGTGTGAGTGTGAGTGTGAGTGTGTGTGTGTAGGCTCCTCTTGGCTCCTTTACCAGGGTCTTGGAACGTCTTCGCACACTCGTTCTCTCTCTTCTCTCACCCACTCCCATATGGTGTGTGAATCTAGTCAAGGCGCAAGCTGGAAGCTGAATAAATAACACACACACACACACACACACACACACACACACACACACACACACACACACACACACACACACACATAAGTCCCATATGTGGAGCTGAATCCTTTCATTGTGGCCCAGTAAGCAGAAGTGTGCTCCAGAGCGTTGCGTTATTGAAATGGATGTCACCTCTCATGTCCACACACACTCACATCCTGCACATTTGCATAACAGACTCCGCACTCGAGCCCAGCGCTTTCAAAAATAAGAGCAGAGACAAACAAAATTAGCAAGCGACAATCTCACATTAGAGGTGTGTTTGAGTATGTCTGAGGGTGCTCTGCTGTGACGTCTGGTGTGTGTGTGTGTGTGTGTGTGTGTGTGTGTGTGTGTGTGTGTGTGTGTGTGTGTGTAGGGTGCTGTGTGTGTGTGGGAGTGAGTGAGGAGAGCTGTGAATAAACTCCGTCCATGGGAGGATGTATTTAGAAGTGCTTTTGCTGTAGCCATCTCCTGTTCCTTGTTCCAGCAGCCAACTCCACTTTTGAATCTTTTTTTCCTGCCCAAGCTTCAAATCTTGTCATCCAGAACCTGTGCAGAACCTTTGGAATTGTCTGGTTCCTCTGGAGAACAGGAGGGTCCATACTGAACAGAACACATGGGTTCCTTTAAAGAACGGGAGGGACAGTGCTGAACAGAACACAAGGATTCCTCTAAAGAACAGGAGGATCCGTACTGAACAGAGCACAAGGGTTCCTCTAGGAAAAGAGGGAAGGAGGGAGGAGGAGAGAGATTTAAAAGAGGAAATTAGTGGGGGGAAACAGAGTGATAGAGAAACGAGAGAAAGAGAGGAAGCAATGGATGAAGGAAGAGTGGGAGAGGAGAGGAAGCTATAGAGTGGTCTGTGTGGTGTTTCTTAGCTGGTCTGGACTCTGCTCTGTTTGTCCTCACAAGGTCTCCGTCCATCCTGCAGCTCATGCATGTGTGAGAAAGACTCCTGAGACTGTGTGTGTGTGTGTGTGTGTGTGTGTGTGTGTTTTGGTCTCTCTCTCTCTCTCTCTGTCTCTCTCTGGGTGTGTATGTGTGTGTGTGTACCCAACACAAGATTCTAGATCTGCAGTCCATTGATTCTTGCCCAGAGCACAGCTGAAGAGTAACAGGATTGACCTTTATTTTTAAAGATTATTTTTTGGGCTTTTTATGACAGGATTGACCTTTGACCTCCGCTGGACCTGGAGAAGAGCTGGCCGTGAGGAAGAGGTGGGATGGGGACGGAGAGAGTGAGGAAGAGGAGGGATGGGGACGGAGATAGTGAGGAAGAGGAGGGATGGGGACGGAGAGAGTGAGGAAGAGGAGGGATGGGGATGGAGAGAGTGAGGAAGAGGAGGGATGGGGATGGAGAGAGTGAGGAAGAGGAGGGATGGGGACGGAGATAGTGAGGAAGAGGAGGGATGGGGACGGAGATAGTGAGGAAGAGGAGGGATGGGGACGGAGATAGTGAGGAAGAGGAGTGTTAATTGATTGATTGTCCAATGAGTGCTCCCAATTATGGGGATTCTTCTCAGGTGTGTGTCATGTGACCATGCCATGTGATGTTCTATTTAAGCCACACCTGCACCAATAAACAATTGATTGTGTGTTCCTGCAACCTGTGTCCGAGCATGTTTATTCTCTAGCCGGTATCTAGTCAAGCTCTGTTTAACAGGTTATGGGCCCAGATGCGTTGACGTTTGTGCAGATACGGCGTGAGTAGTCACTTATAGAAAGTTTGGAGTGCCAGCACAATGAGTGAACGGGCAAGTTCACGTTGGTCTCGTCTTGTGTTTGACGGAGACGAAAAGCACTATGAACTGTGGGAGACAAAGTTTTTGGGCCATCTGCGGTTGCAGAAATTGAAGGACACAATTTTGAAGGGGCCCGCCGATGATGCGAATGAAGACGCGCTGGCTGAGGATACCACAAAGAATGCTGAAGCATATGCTGAACTCATTCAATTCCTCGATGACAAAAGTCTGTCCCTGGTCATGCGAGAGGCTGCAGATGATGGGCGTGGAGCATTAAAGATCTTGCGGGACTACTATGCTGGCAAGGGTAAGCCCCGCATTGTGAGTCTCTACACAGAACTGACGTCCCTGCAAAAGTTGAGCAGTGAGAGTGTGACTGACTATGTCATACGTGCAGAGACCTCAATCACAGCACTGAGGAATGCTGGAGAGGCCTTGAGTGATGGACTATTAGTTGCTATGGTTTTAAAGGGGCTGCCAGAATCATTTAAGCCTTTTTCCATTTTTGTCACTCAAAGCGATGAGACTCTCTCTTTTGCCGAGTTCAAGACAAAATTGCGGAGTTATGAGAACACTGAAGGTATGCGCACAGCTGGGGCCGAAGACAACGTCATGGGGGCCCGGGCGCATCCAAGGAAGATCAGCGCTCCACCAGGCGCAAGGGTGTGGGGCACTGAGAGTGGGGACATTGAGTGTTTCCGTTGTGGCCAGAGAGGACACAAGGCAAGACAGTGTCAGCGTGGTCAACAGTGGTCCAGCCAGGGCAAGAGTACCATACGGCGAGGAGGACGGAAACAGCAGCGGCAAGACATCGCACGTGGGGTGTACGAGGAGACTGACAACACCTTCGCCTTCTTGGTGACCAGTGATCGTCAGCCAGGGAGCGGTGTCTCCAGAAAGGGGCTGATGGTGGACACCGGTGCGACATCGCACATTATCACCGACCTGGCCAAGTTCAAGAGCTTCGACGATCGGTTCCAGGCCGAGACGCACTGTGTGGAGCTTGCCGATGGCACAAGGTGCAAGGGGGTCGCAGAGTGCAGAGGAGAAGCAGAGGTGTGGCTGGTCGACAGCAGGGGACGGCACCTCAGTGCCACACTGAAGCAGGCGCTGTACATCCCCTCCTATCCCCAAGACATCTTCTCTGTCAGAGCTGCAACTTCCAGTGGGGCAACAGTGATCTTCAAGGAGGGTGAGGATGTCCTGCAGTACAAAGACGGTACACGTTTTCTTATTCATGAAGATAACAGACTGTTCTATTTGCCTACTGTGCCAGTGAAGAAAGACTGTGATCAATGTATGAGTTGTCATGATATTCAGACGTGGCATGCGATTTTGGGACATTGCAATTTTAATGATGTTCAGAAGTTAGAGAGTGTGGTGGATGGTATGTCAATCAAGGGTAAAGCACCCAAGTCTATGCAATGTGAAGTGTGTGTCCAAGGTAAATTCAATCAGAGCAGGAACAGGAAGCCTGATGTGAGGGCCAAGTCCGCTTTAGAGTTAGTACACACTGACTTGGCAGGCCCCATCGACCCGGTATCCAGAGAAGGGTATAGATATGCACTTTCCTTTACCGATGACCTCTCAAGTGCAGTGTTTGTGTACTTTCTGAAGCACAAAAGCGATACAGTGGTAGCCACAGAGAGGTTCCTAGCTGACATGGCCCCATATGGGAATGTTACATCCATCAGATCTGATAATGGTACTGAGTTTACTGGACAGGGTTATCAAGCACTACTTCGTAAGCACAGAATTAGACACGAGACATCCGCACCATACTCCCCACACCAGAACGGCACTGCTGAGCGCAACTGGAGAACCCTTTTTGATATGGCTAGATGTATGCTCTTGGAAAGCCAGTTACCCAAGGAGCTATGGCCCTATGCAGTCCAGACAGCAGCAGTGGTGAGGAATAGGTGTTTCAACAACCGCACTAGACAGACACCGTATTTTATGCTGACAGGAAGGAGACCCGACATGTCCAGGATGCAGACGTTTGGTACTGTGTGTTATGCCTATAGGCAGGACAGGAAGAAACTAGACTCAAAGTCTGACAAAGGCATCTTCGTTGGGTATGATAAGAACAGCCCAGCTTATATGGTCTACTACCCTGACAGCAGAAAGGTGACGAAACACAGACTGGTGAGGTTTATGTCCAATGTTGAGGGACAGAAGATTGATGACGTGTCTGATGACGATGATGGTGTGCAGTGTAGCACAACCAAACCCGACCCTGACCAACCCAAGCAGTGTGACATCCCTGAAGCTAAGCTAGACTCAAGCCAGATAAGTTTACAGACAGAAGAGGTCAAGGCAGAATCACTTTCTCCAGATACCCTGGGTAGAGAGAGGAGATACCCTGGTAGAGAGAGAAGGAGGCCAGATTTCTATGGGGTGGAGAGTGATCAGGCGCAGATCAGCATAGATTATTGCTACAAGATGGTTTCTAATGTACCTAAAACTTTCAGAGAAGCTGTGACTTCATCCAACTCAAGAGAGTGGGTAGATGCAATGGGTGAGGAAATGAAATCATTGAGGGATAACAATACATTTACACTGACCACTCTACCTGAGGGCAAGAAAGCAGTGGGGGGTAGATGGGTGTATGCTATCAAAACCAATGCTGATGGATCTGACAAGTATAAGGCCCGCTATGTCGCCAAGGGATATAGTCAGGAGATGGGGGTAGATTACGGAGAAACTTTTTCTCCTACTGCTAACCTTACCAGTGTGAGAGTGTTAATGCAGAAGGCTGTTCAGGAGGATCTGATCCTCCATCAGATGGATGTTAAAACTGCCTACCTACATGCACCGATTGATTATGACATTTACATGGAACAGCCAGAGGGGTATGAGGTAAAATCTCAGGCAAATGTGAAAATGGTGTGCAAACTGGAGAAATCATTGTATGGACTAAAGCAATCAGGTCGAAACTGGAACAAAATGTTACATGACTATCTGTGTGAAAACAATTTTGTACAAAATCCAGCTGATCATTGTGTTTACAAGAGAAAAACAGAACATGAGAAAGTGATAATATTGATATGGGTTGATGACTTGGTTATTGCTGCCAGTGATGAGAGAGCTTTAAATGCTGTCAAAGAGATGCTTACTGAAAAATTCCAGATGAAAGATTTGGGCAGACTGAAGAATTTTCTAGGTATCACTTTTGACCAGTGTGATGGGAGTGTGACTATGTCACAGCAGAGTTATGTTGGTAAACTGCTGGAAAGATTTGACATGCAAGACTGTAAACCCAGGTCAACACCTTGTGAACCAAAGTTAAATTATACTGAATGTGATGAAAAGATGAGTGACCCCAGGAAATACAGAGAGGCAGTGGGTAGCCTAATCTACTTAACCTCATGCACTAGACCTGATCTGAGTTATGTTGTTAGTAAATTGTCACAATATTTCAGTGAACCAACAGAAGAACAATGGACAACTGTAAAGCATGTACTGAAATATTTGAAAGGCACAAATGACAAGATGCTCTGTTACAGGAAATGTGGTGAAGGGTTAAAGTTGGTGGCTTATAGTGATGCAGATTGGGCGGGTGACTCAAGTGACCGACGTAGTACATCTGGTTACTGTGTTAGCCTATGTCAGAATGGTCCTCTGATTTCCTGGAAGACTAAAAAGCAGCCAACTGTAGCATTGTCAACATGTGAGGCTGAGTACATAGCATTGGCTGCCACTACACAAGAATGTTTGTACTTGACTCAACTGCTTGAACATCTTGATGATTATCAGTATGGTGTACCTATGGTCTATGAAGACAACCAAGGTGCAATTGCATTGTCAAAGAATCCTGTTAGTAAACAGAGATGTAAGCATATTGATATCAAATACCATTTTGTGAGATCAACTGTAAACAATGGTGATGTGTTTTTGGAATATTGCCCAACAGATCAGATGGTTGCTGACCTAATGACTAAACCAGCAACAAAAGTGAAGCTACTTACCTTTTCCTCGTTCTTGTTTGGGTTATAGCCAATCTAAGATGCAATGCAGTTTTGTTTCCATGTGGTGTTTTGTTTTGTCTTTGTAATTGAATGTGAATGATGGTGAATAATGTGTGAGCAAGTGGGGGTGTTAATTGATTGATTGTCCAATGAGTGCTCCCAATTATGGGGATTCTTCTCAGGTGTGTGTCATGTGACCATGCCATGTGATGTTCTATTTAAGCCACACCTGCACCAATAAACAATTGATTGTGTGTTCCTGCAACCTGTGTCCGAGCATGTTTATTCTCTAGCCGGTATCTAGTCAAGCTCTGTTTAACAAGGAGGGATGGGGACGGAGATAGTGAGGAAGAGGAGGGATGGGGACGGAGAGAGTGAGGAAGAGGAGGGATGGGGACGGAGATAGTGAGGAAGAGGAGGGATGGGGACGGAGAGAGTGAGGAAGAGGAGGGATGGGGATGGAGAGAGTGAGGAAGAGGAGGGATGGGGATGGAGAGAGTGAGGAAGAGGAGGGATGGGAATTGAGAAAAATAAAAGGATCCAACAGTTTTTTAGATAAACTTGTAGATATAAACATGTATGTTTTTATTATATTTTATTTGATGTGTTTAATGGTCAGTAAAGCAAAGCGGCATTCACACCAAGAACGATAACGATAATAACGATAACGATAACCACAACGATAACCACAACGATAACAATAACGATAACGATAACGATAACGATAACGATAACGATAACAATAACGATAACTAAAACGATAACCACAACGATGATAAAACCTAGAAAGAAACCATAACATGCTATACACAGAGATGCAAGATTTAGACTTATTTGTTGTTTCATTACATTTTATTCTAGAGATTATAAAAGTCATGGCACTGTAAGAGAGAGAGATAGAGAGAGAGAGATGGAGAGAGAGATAGATAGAGAGAGAGAGAGAGAGTCAGACAGAGGGAAGAGGAATATGAATGGCTGCTGTGAGATCAATCAGAAGCAGCTTTGACGACCACCTGCTCGACTCTGATCTCTCAGACAAACCTCACACAGCGCTCCCTTCCTCTCCAGTACACACACACACACACACACACACACACACACACACACAGCACTCCCCTCCTCTCCACCCCCCAGTAAATCAGCATGTCCAGTCTGTGTGTGTATGTGTGTGTGTGTGTGTGTGTGTGTGTGTGTGTGTCACTGGTCCTGACGAGCCCGCGTCATGTATTGTGTGTGTGTGTGTGTGTGTGTGTGTGTGTGTCACCAGTCCTGGCGAGCTTGCGTTGTATATATCTCCCCCCGTAACAAGCTCGGAGAGAACGTTCTGAGGTGGGGCTGTATATCTTCCTGTGTGTGTGGTGTGTGTGTGTGTGTGTGTGTGTATGTGTGTGTGTGTGTGTGTGTGTGTGTGTGTGGTGTGGTGTGGTGTGGTGTGGTGTGGTGTGTGTGTGTGTGTGTGTGTGTGTGTGTGTGTGTGTGTGTGTGTGTGTGTGTGTGTGTGTGTGTGTGTGTGTGTGTGTGTGTGTGTGTGTGTGTGTGTGTGTGTGTGTGTGTGTGTGTGTGTGTGTAGGGGCCCTCCGTAAGTGGAGGCGGCTCCACTCCTCTGTCCAGCAGCATATTGTACCAGATTGTAATTTTCAGATATACAGCCGGGAGACAGATTTGTTAGACATGGATGGAGCTGGCAGATTTGTGTGTGTGTGTGTGTGTGTTTGCAGATCATTGTTTTATCCCTTGTTCTGAACCGCTGCTGATCTCCCTGTTACGGTCCAAGAGAAGAAAGAAAAAAAGAAGTGAAGAGAAGAGAGATAAAAGAGAGATGAAAGAGAGAAGAAAAGAGAAGAGAAGAGAAGAAAAAGAGAGAAGAGAAAGAAAAAAGAACAGAAGACAAGAGAAGAAAAGAAAAGAGAGAACAGAAGACATGAGAAGAGAGAGAAAAGAAGAGAAGAGAGAGAAAAGAAGAGAGAGAAGAGACAAGCTGAAGCCAGAGGGAATGTATTTAGACATTCTCCTCGCTCTCTACTGTGAATGCTACAGCGCTAACTTCTCTTCAGTCTCTACTGTGAATGCTACAGCGCAAACTTTTCTTCCGTCTCTATGGTGAATGTTGCAGCGCAAACTTTTCTTCCGTCTCTATGGTGAATGTTGCAGCGCAAACTTCTCTTCAGTCTCTATGGTGAATGTTGCAGCGCTAACCTCTCTTCAGTCTCTATGGTGAATGTTGCAGCGCTAACCTCTCTTCAGTCTCTATGGTGAATGTTGAAGCGCTAACTTCTCTTCAGTCTCTATGGTTAATGTTGCAGCGCTAACTTCTCTTCAGTCTCTACTGTGAATGCTACAGCGCTAACTTCTCTTCAGTCTCTATGGTGAATGCTACAGCGCTAACTTCTCTTCAGTCTCTACGGTGAATGTTGAAGCGCTAACTTCTCTTCAGTCTCTATGGTGAATGTTGCAGCGCTAACTTCTCTTCAGTCTCTACGGTGAATGCTACAGCGCTAACTTCTCTTCAGTCTCTATGGTGAATGCTACAGCGCTAACTTCTCTTCAGTCTCTATGGTGAATGCTACAGCGCTAACTTCTCTTCAGTCTCTACGGTGAATGCTACAGCACTAACTTCTCTTCCGTCTCTACTGTGAATGCTACAGCGCTAACTTCTCTTCAGTCTCTATGGTGAATGTTGCAGCGCTAACTTCTCTTCAGTCTCTATGGTGAATGTTGCAGCTCTAACTTCTCTTCAGTCTCTATGGTGAATGCTACAGCGCAAACTTCTCTTCCGTCTGTATTGTGAAATTTGCTGCAGCGCTAACTTGACTTCTTGTTGATTTTCTTGGAATCAGCCTATGGGTGATCATCCCACTCCTTTTTTTTATTACCAAATTCACCTGGCACTCTTCCAATCTGTGGTCCACAAGCCTGGAGCTTAACAGGTCAAAGGTCATTAAGGTCAAGGTCAACAGAGGTGCTGGAGGGTAACCTGCACCTAGTGGAACCTAGGGAGTCACTTCTAAGGGCAGACCGGGGGCCAGTTTATCCAGGATATATCTGACACATCTGTTATGAAGTGACAAAATCAACTTAACCTTTAAAAGGGTGGGTTTTGAACATTCTAACACAAGACTCCATTCCGCAACAATTCATCGTTCTAAAATTCTATGTAGAATTCAATGAACCCAGACATTCTTTAGAATGTCAATTTTCCAACATTCCAAACACACCGGTGTGACGGTAACCACAAACTAGAAACAACGTGTCACTTCTGGCTGCTCTGGTTGCATCCCAGACTTCTGTGGCACAGCAAAAGAGGCCTCTCCTCTCCAGTCTCCACGCCTGTTGGCCACACAGGACCTCAGCCTAGAGCTTAACAGGTCAAAGGTCAGCAAAAGAGGCTTCTCCAGTCTCCACGCCTGTTGGCCACGCAGGACCTCAGCGCTGACCGGGAACGCCAAGAGCACACGGTTGGTGGTGTTGGCCTTCCCATTGGTCGAGGGGAGACTCGGCGTGGCGTGGAGGCGTTCCCATTGGTCGAGGGGAGACTCGGCGTGGCGTGGAGGCTTTCCCATTGGTCGAGGGGAGACTCGGCGTGGCGTGGAGGCGTTCCCATTGGTCGAGGGGAGATTCCGCGTGGCGTGGAGGCGTTCCCATTGGTCGAGGGGAGACTCGGCGTGGCGTGGATGCGTTCCCATTGGTCGAGGGGAGACTCGGCGTGGCGTGGATGCGTTCCCATTGGTCGAGGGGATGCGTGGCGTGGAGACGTTCCCATTGGTCGAGGGGACGCATGGCGTGGCGTGGAGGCGCTGGCTTCCTGTGCTGGAGCCGGAGAGGAGGTCGTCGTTATCAGGCCAAGATTCGGAGCGGGAGCTGGCAGAGCTGCCCGTGTAGGCCTGTGGGCCGGCCAAGATTAAAGGGGACCCCCCTCCACACACACACACACACACACACACACAGGCTCTGACTTGGCCTGGCCAGGGACTGCAGCTATGAGTGTTTGTGCGTGCGTGTATGTGTGTGTGTGTGAGAGAGAGAGAGAAAGAGAGAGAGTATGTATGTATATGTATGTGTGTGTCTGAGTGTGTGTTTATGTGTGACTGTGTGTGTGTGTGTGTGTCCATTCTCCAGCCAGGGAGTTGTGGGTGAAAAAAAAAAAAAAAACCTCCGGACCGAGACGAGTCGTGTCGGCGGCTGCCAAAATAAACGCTTTTCTGCGCCGCCGAGACTTAATCCATTAAGAGGCCGTTACCACGGCGACAGGCAGCCCGGCGTCCAATCTCTCGCGAGCAGATCACAGCTCGGAGCGTGCGAGCGTGCGGCCGGCCGAACGTGCCTGGCCACCGGCCTCCGGCGCCGTCTGCGGAGCGCCGATTAACCGTAGATTAGCTCCGAGCGCCGGGGCCACCGGGACCGGCCGGGTCACCATGGCAACGGGGCCCGAGCGGGCCGTTTATGGAGCGGGTCGTCGTCGTCTGGGCCCCGAGCCCAACGCTCTCAGCCCTGGGTGCCATCGCTACAGAGGAGCAGCACTTCAAATGTGTGTGTGATTAACGCAGGATCAGAGCCCGTGTGTGTGTGTGTGTGTGTGTGTGTGTGTGTGTGTGTGTGTGTGTGTGTGTGTGTGTGTGTGGTTTATGTTTCCTGTTCTCATTTGGTTAGACAACAGGGAGAAAGCAGCACGCATATGTTTACTGCATAAATAGTGGACAACACTGAGAGGCCCACATATGCTGTGCGCAGATGTCCTCATGGCTCTCTGCTCTCGTAGCCCTGCTGATCTAATCCACTAGTGCAGTGCAGTGCAGCCACCAGTCCACACACACCACACCAACACACACACCAACACACACACCACAGCAGACCACACCAACACACACACCACAGCAGACCACACCAACACCAACACACACACACCACACCAACACCAACACCACAGCAGACCACACCAACACACACACCACACACACCACACCAACACACACACACCACACACACCACACCAACACCAACACCACAGCAGACCACACCAACACACACACCACAGCAGACCACACCAACACACACACCACACACACCACACCAACACACACACACCACACACACCACACCAACACCAACACCACAGCAGACCACACCAACACACACACCACAGCAGACCACACCAACACACACACCACAGCAGACCACAACAACACACACACACACACACCACAGCAGACCACACCACACCAACACACACACCACAGCACACCACACCAACACACACACACCACAGCAGACCACACCAACACACACACACACACACACCACAGCAGACCACACCACACCAACACACACACCACAGCACACCACACCAACACACACACACCACAG
>NC_085009.1:30452315-30457315 GCF_963854185.1 Sardina pilchardus | reverse complement strand
ATGCTCAACCTTGCCTTCTGTTCCAGGATATACTCAACATGTTCCAGGATATGCTCTCCTACATAAACATACACTGGTTGTTTGTACACAAACAAAGAAATGTTCTTAGCTCAAACTAAATCTCTTGTGTTTACTGAGTAGTTGTATATTGAATTGTAATACTATATTTGTAGGCATGAAACTGTTTTCCCCTGTTTTTCACTTTCTGTTACGAAAGAGCATCAGCCTGTGGCTGGGACTGACTTTCTTATTGGCTAACTGGCCAGATGAACAATCTGTTTAGAAAATTAAATGAAAACAAAAAAAAACAGTATATTCGAGAACACCTGACTCAAAACATCTTTCCTCTCTCTCTCTCTCTCTCTCTCTCTATCTCTCTCTCTCTCTCTCTCTTTCTCGTGTTCTCTTTCTTTCGTTCTTTCTCTCTCTCTCAGCAGTCCTGGTACCTGGGCGAGCTTGGTTCCATTCCAAGTGTCGAACGGGACTCCGATTCTGCCAACAAATGTCCAGAACTACAGCATAAACCTCACTGGTGAGGCCCTCCTCCAGGCTGAGACGGGCAATTGAGAGGGCCGGTCAGAGCCCAGAGCCGAGATGATTGACAGGTCCGTGGACAAACCAGCAAGCAGCACTTATACAATCTCCACTGGCCCTTGGCCCCGCCTTCCCCAGGGGCCATTGGCCAAGAACAGATGAGTGGGGCGGGACTGAGCCTTCTCTGTGTGGTCCCATTGGCCAGCCAGTCTTTGTGTGAGGACGTTCCCCGGATGTGTTTTGAGAATACTGTGATGTTTCCCCTCGTCCCCTTACAAAACTTTAGATGCCTTAATGTTTGCATGACACGCTAGTCTCTGTCTCTCTCTCTGTCTCTCTCTCTCTCTCTCTCTCTCTCTCTCTCTCAGTCTCTCGCTCCTTTCTCTCTATCTCTCTCTCTTAGTATCTCTCAATCTGTCCACCAGTCTCTATCTCTGTCTTAATTTTTTTGACCGTGATAGTGTCTAGTGTTGGTTTACGGGGCAGGTGTCGGGGCTGGCTCTCACATGGACTGTCTGGCTGTTTGGGGGGGGGGGGGGAGAGGGGGGGGTCAGATCTTGGGGGAAGACCCAGCGAAGTCATCCTTCACCTCCTGCAGAAGGCCTGCAGACCTCCCCTCTCTGCAGAGGCAAAAGAAACACATCTTTTCTTTGTGAAATTTGAATGTTTCTATATTTTTTTTTTTTTGTTTTGTTTTGTTTCCTTTTTTTTTCCTGTAGAAATTTCATATTACTGTGATGCAGACATGTTGTTCCAGAACCTGTACTTGTATCTTGTTTTGGTCCAGTACTTAACCTTTTTATTTTCAAAACGATTACTTGTACACTACAGAGTTTTAAACTCTAACTGAAAGTTAAAAACAAGAAACCTATATTATTAGGTTAAGTTCATGACCCCCTTTTGAACAATTCAGATATCTCCTTTAAAAAGGACTGAAAACAAACACGAAAAAAAGACAAAAAAGAAAAAATGCGATCTGACTCAGAAGAGGCAAGTGCAATTGAATGATCATACTGAAGGGAAGCTATCGCAGTCTGTCAGCCCTAAGACTCTAAAGGAAGGGGGAATACATGTTTTGGTTTTTTTCTACGAAACATTAAAAGAGAAAAAAAAAAAGAACTTTTAATTTGCATCCTCGATTCTGAAAATGGGGGAACACAATTGACCGTGACTGAGTCCCGTCCATTTGGGCAGGTGCAGAGAACAGTGTGAACACACAGAAATGAGAGAGTAGCGCCCCTAGAGGTGGGGAGTGCCAATTACAACACTATTTATTTAGGACAAAAAAACAACATCAAAATAAATTAAAGAAAACAAAATAAGCAGGCATAAGAGAAGTGTGAAATATGAAAAGAAGAAAAAAAACACACATGTTGTGTATAAAAATGGCTTGCGGTGACACACCGGGATCATCCTTGCAATCATGAATCTTTTGGCCGTGGGCTTATGAAGCTACTGTTTACAGAGAGTAAAAAAAAAGCTAAAAAAAAAAAAATATGAAATGCAGCAGAAAAAATAAGCAATGGAAAGACGAGCAGTAGAACACAGGCTATTGAGCTCATTTAAAGAACGCCTTGTGTGCGTGTGCGTGTGTGTTTGTGTGTGTGTGTGTGTGTGTGTGTGTGAGAGAGAATGTGTGTATGTGAATATGTGTGCATATGCAAGCATTTGTTTGCAGATGTATGTATATGTATGTGTGTGTGTGTGTGTGTGTGTGTGTGTGTGTGTGTGTTCTGATTACTCCTGCACTTATCCACCCCTTATTGAAATGGGAGTGAGTTGACTGCATGCTAGTCCAGATCATCAGAGCCAGAAAGGGTTGCACTCTCTCTCTCTCTCTCTCTCTGTCTCTGTCTCTCACACTAACTCAACGAATAAACACATGAATAGATAAGTGGCTACAGTAAGTAATCCGCGGTGCATGGCAGGCGTCACTGGCCTCTGCCTCTGCCTCTCCAATCCAGATATATTTATATAACTAATCTTTCCAATAATCTTAATTTGCACGAAAATATATAGTCCACATTACGTGCCTTGCCTTTGAATATAGAGATGACATCCCTGGACAGTGGCAGACTCTGAGGCAAAGCCTGGGCCGGAATCGGGCCGAATGTGAGCCACGTCTTAGCCCTAGGGGGCGCCGCAGAGTCTGTTGGTATCTGGGTCACTACACTTGTTTTTTGCTGCATTTATTACCATTTTAGACAAAAAAAGAAAAAAATTAACATTTTTACGATAAGAAATATTTTGTACTCTGGATGAAATTGTTGACATTGTTGATTTTTAACTTCATTTACTATATATCACATTTACAGTGCATATCAAGACTGTCTATAGTTGCCGTTCTAAAAATGTATAATCAACCAGCATAATTTGTTCAGTATTTTTGGTGTTTTTTTTTTTTTTTCTAATAACCCTTCATTTTTGTTTATTTTAAATAGTTCATTTGTTTTTATTTTTTATCTTCCAGTTATTATTGGGGAGGGAGGGGGGCAGTTGGTCAGATTTATTGAAAAAATTATGCAATACCAAGTTTTGCCTATGTAGGTAGTGCTTATAGCTATGTGGATTATTAGAAGCTAGCGTGGAGATAGACAATAATGTAATACATTTATTTTGTTGACGTTGATGTTGTCATTGTTGTTGTTGTTGGTGTTTGTTGTTGCTATTGTTGTTGTTGTTTTCCTTTTTTTTTTTTTTTTTTTTTTATTGACCAAAGTGGGAACTGCTTTTTCTGCAGTATGTGACATGGTCTGTTTTTAGTATGCTGAGCGGAGTAGATGAGGGTGGAAGGGTCTTGTTTGGTATTTGTGGTGAGGGGAGGAATTGCTCTTTTTTGTTCGTTTGTTCCTACATTTGCAGTGCGGCTGTTAAGAAAAAA
The DNA here is from genome assembly GCF_963854185.1 of Sardina pilchardus. NCBI lineage: Eukaryota > Metazoa > Chordata > Actinopteri > Clupeiformes > Clupeidae > Sardina > Sardina pilchardus. Next base: position 30,453,900 of record NC_085009.1, on the reverse strand, counting down.
GCCAGGGTTAGTAGCTAATATGGCTGCAGAGTCACTGATCTGTCTACTGTGACGACGATGTTTTGAGAAAGAAAGAGAAAAAAAAGCAAACTGGCTCCTTCTTCAAACGTTTCAACCCAGGGTGCCAGCTCACGATCTTGACCAGGCTCATGTCCATGGGAGAGAAGGCTTGACTTGAGAGAGACAATCATTACTGAGAGACGTCAGCGTAGAGCAGAGAGTGACCAACTCTAGACTACTACACTACCTGTAGAACGCACCGGAATAAACAAACAAACAAACAAACAAACAAACAAGGCAACGCAGGATAGGTCACCAAAACACACGGCCACCATCTTAGACACGCTAATCAGACAACTCATCACCGTGGCGATGGATATGCAAACATCCTGGCAAAAGCTAGTTGAGGTCTTTCTTGGCCACTGGAGGTGGTTCGCTCGTTCGTTGGTAACTGGCCTCTGCTCCTACCCTGGCCTCTGGGTCACCACTGTGTCTTCAAAAGGTGAGAACACTATCCTTAACTTATGATATCGTATCTGCATATTGTGAGTACCTATATGCAATTCCCAAGTAGATGCCTTAAAATAAACAACTACGAAGTGACTTGTTATGAATGCGCTACAATCACCCTCACACACTTGGAGAGTGTGTGAGATTTGTCACAATCAGCTGGAGAGAGGCTACCTTTTCAACGCACCCCCTTAAAGCCACGACCATCACCAGCCCCCCCGACCCCCCTGCTGCCCCCCACCCCTCACCCCACGACCACCACCAGCCCACCCGACCCCCCCTGCTGCCCCCCACCCCCCTCCCCACTGCAGTCATCCAACTGACGTTGTATTGCAGTTGCCAGTCAAAACGAGCGGAATCGCGACCCCGTGAGAAAGAGCTGTGATTTTAGTGTTGGTCAGGGTTTCTTTTCTAACGTCTTCACGTTTTGAGATAAGCTACGATAAGCTACGATAAGCTCCGGTCCTCACCGAGACGGAGATCTGAGCTCCTACCGTCGGTCGGGAGGACCTCGGCTCACTCGAACGAAAAGCAGACAGCCGCTCGTCTTCCCCTTAGCGCCCCCTTCTGGATATGAATCAAAACGTCCTGAACGAACGAAACGAACAAACAGTGAAAATGGAGAAAAAGAACAAACGCTTAGATGTCCTCACTTCCCAGGTCAATTGTGAAGCTTCTGTATAAATCTTAATCAGTTGCAGAGACAGGAAACGTAAACGTATGCACTCGATCCTGTGAATGGACTTCTGTAGTACCGTCCCACAGATGCCTAACAACCAATCATTTATATATAAAAAAACAACAACAACAAATAAAAACAAACAATAGAAATCAACAACTCAAGTCAAGCCTCCCTTCTCCTCCCTCACCCTAACGTTTATTCTGATTTTAATTAAACAAAAAAAAGAAGCCACCCTGTTATATGTGCACTGGTCTGCGTTTTTTAGTCTCTAATTGACTTTTTTTTTATTGTTTTTGTTTTTGTTTTTGGAGAGAAGCAAGTGCTTTGCAGCCTCTTGGCCCCTGGCACTGCCACTGAAGTGCATTCTCCTCTGGGGTGATTTGGGTGTCAGGG